>NC_090918.1:3571900-3609225 GCF_040956055.1 Brachionichthys hirsutus | reverse complement strand
AAACCCCCCGGCTCGGATGAGTCCGAGGCTGGTGGAGCCTCGACCTCGGGGACTTCTGACGAAAAGACTCAAACAGGAAAGGCAACTTTGGCAAATGTCGCCTAAATCCAGGTGGTTTCTGTCGACGCTTCCGGACTGGTTGTGTTCCTCCGGTTGCACCCGGAGAGCGCAGCGGCGTCCTGGCTGGTGGCTGCGGTCGCCGGCAGCCTGCAATTATCTCTTCAATTTGTCGGAGGCTGCCGACAGCGTCCGGAAAGCCCCGTCAGAGTGGATGTGAACGAGGGCGAGGGCAAACAGGTGGAGCTACGACAACGCAAGTGAAAATGGTTTACGTAAAAAAAAAAAAAGACAGGGAGACAGAGAAAAGTGTCAATAAATTAACTCTGAGAATTAAATGATTCAAAAAATGAAGATTTTTTTAACTTTTGCTAAATCCGGGGGGGTTCAAGGAAACTGCAGACGCATGGTTTTGACTTGTATCCATCGACTTTTTGGGGGGGAAACTTCTGAAGTAGAACTTTCAAACTCCTGTAAGGCCAAGTGTATCATGTTTGTCGTCTGTTTGCGGTTGAGTCATCAGTCTCCAGCTGACCTTTGACCTCTGTGAGAATCAGCACTTCAACTGAAGTGGGCAAATGAAACAAGCGTGGCCCAAAATGATTTGTTGTAACAAAATGTATGAGAATAGCTTAAAATTAAACCTTAAAAATGAACAACGTATTTAACATTTGTATTAACGTAAATGTCTGATATGTACGAGTGGAAAGTGAAAGTGCACCCTTTCCCACGAGGCAGAGTTTAGATCCGTTTGTTCTTCATTATATCTGCCGCTCCCCGCCTGTCTGTCGCCCCCCCTCCCTGCCCGCCCCACTGAGGGGCAGTTTGAAAAAAGCGTGAGCGACGAGGCGTCCCTGACAATGATGGGAAAAGCCGTGTGCTGACAAGGAGCAAACAAACGCTCCGGGGTTTTCATTTCAGGCCACGCCTGCTGTCGACAGCTCGAACAAATGGAAGAATAGGGGGGGCGGGGGGAGGGCAATTAACTCGCACGCAGTCATTAAGGATTACAAAACGGCCAGTCCTTCCACTGGGATGAATTTAATCTCGGTTCAACGGGCTGAGTTGGATCCAGGATTCTGGGGCGCCTCAGACAGACGTGAAACGGTTCGGCGCTGAAGCGAAGGCATCTCGCCTGCTGTAGGTAAAAAGAGAAACACGTTTGAACTATCAGAACTCGACACCGCCACGCAGCGAGCCCCCCCCCCCCCCCCCAGGCGTGTTCTGGCAAGCCGTGTTGTGAAAACAGCATCTCCATTTAGAACAAGTGAGCGGTTGAATATTTATTGTTTGGTTAAGGATTCAGCGAGAAATCAGTCGGCGGCAAAGCAGAACTCAGTGAGGGGGGGTGAGTGGGGGTGAGCGGGAGTGGGGGTGAGCGGGGGTGGGGGGGGGGGTCCCATGACTTCTCCCCAGACCAGAGTTGCCTGATCCTGATCGACACAGACAGAACATCGAGGTGTTGACGGACGGTCCGGCGGCCTCGCTCTCTCTCTGAAACTCGCCAGCTAAGCACCGACACTATTGAGACACCACTTTGCCATTCTATGTACTGTTATCCCGGGTTAGCCCCGCCTCCTGCCCGATGTCGGCTGGGATAGGTTCCATCCCCGGCACCGTGGTCCGCCCCATTCTTCCCGATTGACTTGGCATGACAATAACGTATAACATCTAAGGAGAATCCATTCAAAGCGGTTCTTCTTAGCTTCACATCATTGAAATAAGGATTGAAAAACAGCAAGTGTAGCAACAAAAGGCTCATAAGAAAGCAGAGGATGATGATGATGATGATGATGATGATGATGATGATGATGAAGACTGACGTTTAACAGCCAATATATCATTCAAACGACGTAACACTTGGGGGGGGGGGGGGTGCAGAACCAGTCCCTCGGCGGCTGAATGCATGCAGGCCCACCCAGAAGACTGACTGCGGGCCGCTCCTCTCCTTTATCATTGGGTTCTTTGTGCAGGAATTCGTGCACGCGTCCTCCCACACCCACTCGTCCTCCAGATGGAAGACGGAGCCGTCCCGTCACGGGGACAGGCATCCCGGCGCTCTTTCCAACAACAAAGATTTTCAAACGTTTTCCAGACTGGCTGGCAGCGGGGACTCGGAGTCTTGAGTAACCGGAGTCTTGGCAACATGAGTTCAGTTTCTGAAACACAAATAATAAGTCTAACGCCGGCCAGGCGGGCCTCCTCCCGTCATCGGCGGCGCCCCCTCCCTTGGTCGTGAGGGAGGGCGTTCACGTATTCTTGCGTTTCGAGGTGTTTTAAGCCTGTAAATCCTTAAAAGAGCCAACATTTTCCTCCAATATTCCTGTCTGGACTCGAAGTCTGCCTCCAGAGTCATGTGATTTATAGCGGCTATAAACTCCAATCACGGCGACGCATTAAGGAAAAGGGCCTCCCGATACGTAGCACTCCGGTTTAAGAGCGGGAACGCGAGAGGAACGATGGCCTTAAAGGTGCCCGAGGTCGGGATAAGGGAGGCGTTTGTGTAAAAAGACAATTAAAAGTCAAGGTGTAGGTGGGAAAAGGGAAGGGAAGACGAGGAGAAGGAGGAGCAGAGGCCTGCAGAGGCCTGGATTACTATCATTACCGTAATGACTCTGTAATGTTTTCTTTCCGGGACCAGTAATTGTTACCAAAAGGGATGCAGGTGGACAAATTGCTGCCGAGCTTTCCGCTACCCAGGCCTCAGCTGAGTTGTAGACGCATGTATTGACCCTTTTAAACGTCCACGGTCCATATAGCCCACATGAGCGCCCACCCGCAGCAAACTGTCCGTGACTCTTAAAACCAGCCAGATGCTCCCAGGCTGGGATTCCCCAAGCGGCTTCATGACAAGGACTCACAAGTTAGCGAACTGATGCGAGGGGATTTTTATTGTTCGGTGGGACCGTCTCGCTCTCTCTCTTTTAAAGCTACGGACAAAGAATGTCTCTTTAAACTAATGCAGTTCATTAAATAACAGTAAAACCAGATCATTGTTTTTGCTAAAGGGGCCAAATGTGGAACCGGTTCAAAGAAACGAAAAATAATGAGTCGAATAAAGTGGAGCCACTTCATTGTTCTTTACTGTGCGCTTGCTCTTTGGTTGGACTGTTCCTACATTTCCCAGAATGCCTTTCAACCACTGATTGAACTGATTTTTGAATCCATAAATGGAGTTTTTAAGCTTTTTCCTGACCTCATTCTGGATCTGATCCAGAAAACGTTTTTCATGATGGTTCCTGACTCTGATTTTTTTGTGAGTGAATTGAATGCAGGTTTTACAAGATATGATTTTCTGAAAAAGCCTCCATTATAAGTAAATGGGAAAACCCAAATATCAGCATCCGCAATCCAGATTCGATCCGGATGACATTCGGTGTTGAGATAGAGACCCCTCCCCCCCCCCATCCTACATGACTGTGTCAAATTCCATAAACATTGGTCAATAATAATTGAGGAAAATGATTTGAAGCTCCATTGACTGTAATGCTAAATTAAAAAGTCAAAGTGATCCGGAATCTCCTCTGGATCAACACCAAAATTTAATAATCTGTTCCTGGTAACATTCCCAATATTTCCTGAAAATGTCAGCAAGATCCATCCGTAACCTTTTATTGATCGTTATCAGACAAAATGGCATGAAAATCGATTCATGAAACGGAACTGGAGACGGCAGTTTGAGAACTCTCCAGCTGCCTCATCAGAAGTCTTCCAGGCTCTCCGAGGAACTTCCTGCGCTCCGCGTTCCATTTTTAGACGCTCGCTCCTCTTTTCTTCCCAGCAGCGACTTTCTTCTCCGCCCCAGATGGTCCTTCGTCGACCTCTTTTAAGTCTTTGCAGGCCAATTTTCCACGTCATTTGAAAGTGTTGTAATTAGCAGTGTGAAAGCGGCACATGTGTGGCGGCACCGCATCAATCACACGGTAACACCTGATTGTAATCACCTCGGCAACGGCTCAGTCCGACACACACACGGAACAGCTTTGAGCGAAATGCTGCAGGAGGAAAAGAGGGACATAAAAAAATACAAAAACTCATGAGCAGGCAATGAGCTCGGCCATTGTTAGAATCTAGTCGTGGCGTTGTGTATTTGTGTAGCTGGTGCTTTTAGTGTGTTTGTACTACAGTACTCTTGTACTGCAGCTGTGATAGTTGTGCAGGTGCACAAGTCAAAAACTCCTTCAGGCTTCCTCAGACATTGTAAAGCTTGTATCTGACGTTTACTGATATCGAAGTACTGCCGTTTCTTAAACTGTCTCTTAATACTGAAACCACGTAAGTGAAGCACTTTGGGCTTATTCCTTTGGAATAATAATAATATAATAAAACTAAAATAACCTTCTCTTTCTATCCACCGAGCATCGCAAGACCAACAAATGTGACTGCGGGCCGGGATCGATCGTAAAAATGGATTCTTGTTCGTTTTGTGACCCCGTATCATGAAATGTAAAATAAGTACAAGCTACTAGACGTCAAATATTTAGAGAAATCATGTCGTCGCTCTAACGTCTTGCTATTTTTATCCTGTATATGATATTAAAGGTATTTTCTATATATCCTCAGAGACCTTTTTTTGCTGTTTCGTAGCCCTCTCTTGATGTCACCGGGCCTCGGCCGGCTCGCTGGACGTCACCAGGGCTCGCCACGCTGCACGGGAGAGACAGACGTGTTTCCGCTCAGTGACTCATTCAGCGTGTTGGACCACGTGAAGCCGCAGCGCTGAGACCTGGCGTTGGCCTGCCAGAAGGCCTACGGGGCTGTCAGAGCGTGCTGCACACGCCGTTTCCATGCCCTCCACGCCAGCAAACATGCAAACAGCTGCGTTTTCCATCAAAAGCGGTTTTTGGAGATGTGGGGTTTTTTTCCATTCTTCCAGAGGAGAGAGAGAGAGAGAGCGAGAGAGAGAGGTTGCACTATAAAATGAGACGTGCTTCCTATTCCGAGGTACAGATTGGTGCATGTTTATTACAATGTGCTGAGTCATGCAAAGTTTCGTAAGATCGGCGTGGCCTGCGGGGCAAAAAGCCAAAGAGTGTTTTCTTGAGATGAGGAATGAGTTTCTGTTGAATGAAATGCGTCTCAGGTTCCGTCTTAAATGTGTCCTGCTTGTGAACTTTATGCAAGGATTTAAAAAGAAAACACTTCATTCGTTCTAATGCGCCGACACGCCTTCAGCAAACTGTGTGCGCATTCACTCGGAGAAAGCAACATGCAAACGACTCAATGCAGGAATTAATGTGTACTCGCATTCTATACGGGAAAATAAACAGGGTTAAGGTCAGTATAAAATGTCATTTCACCCAGAAGTCTTGATACGTAGAAGAGGAAGCGGCACCACAGTGACCTCTAGTGGCTGCATGTAAAGGTCCAGGATTGGATTCAAGGCAGAGAAAGACAATTAATATAAATGATATTTATTCTGATTCAGAGAAGACTCTTTATCTTTATCTGCATCGGGGTCACATAGAGAAACAAACAGCCACGTTTTAAATGAAATTGATGGAACAGTCGATTCAGTGATGACTCTACTAACATTGATTTGAGGATTCATTTTGTTGTTGCAGTGAGGAAAGATCTGAATTTCACAAAATGTTCCTTTCTTACTAGGCCTAGAGCGTATTTCTTTATTTGGAGTCGTGGAATATAATTTTCTTTTTATTTGCGATGCAGTAAAAGGTGAAACACGCTGGTCTGTTATCTGCATTTGTTATTCATAGTCGTAGATTTGTTCATTGGACACAACTCTCCTTGCCTGCGGTTTTTTTATATTTATATTTTTTTATATTCTCTGCGTTTGTGCTCTTTAATTACTCTTTAATTGCCTGCCAGAACTGATCAATAGTGTCAGGTGCAACGTGAAAGGCGGGGCCAGCAGGCGGACCCCGCCTTACCCGGCTCGTGATTGATTACTGTGATGTGCGCCGGAGGTCAGACCCATCCTCGCCATCCGGAATGAGGAACCCATGCTGAGGTCAAGCCGGCAAAGGTTCGGAAGCTGCGAGGGTCGGATGCTGCGAGGGTCGGATGCTGCGAGGGTCGGATGCCGCGAGGGTCGGATGATGCGAGGGTCGGATGCTGTGCGGGTCAGATGCTGCGAGGGTCGGATGGTTTGTTAATGCCCTTCACAGACAGACACTGGGCCCAAAAGCTCGTCTTGATGAATCCCGTGACCTTTGACCTCTAACATGAAACCTGAAGGAACTCAGCCGACCAACGCGAATCCGCTGCAGCTGGGGGGGTTCTGGGAGATCCGACCCTTTTGTCCTCACTCGTGTCCTCGCTGGAGACGCAGCGATCCCTCCGGTTGCTGCCGTTCAGGCTCCGCCGCCGCCGGAGCTCATCCGTGACAAAGCCGCCAGATTGGAGGACAGTTATCCGGACCCGTGGCACCGGCGGTCGCACTAATGTGGCACACCGGAGAGGCGGACTGGCCCCTCAGGCAATCTCAAGCTCCTCCCTTCGACGGATTGGGAATCCCAGCAGCCACCTGCTCGGCTCAGAAACGGCGGACGCGTGTCTCACAAGCAGGGCAGGCAGGAGGCCGAGGCGATCCCGCCGACGCCCTCGGCCATCGCCCGGCGCCACCGCCCACCTGACCCGTTGGAAGCAGGAATCGAGGTCGTGGCTTCGGATCTGATTCCTGTTCCCCGACTCATCCGTTCACAAGTCGGCATTTTACAAAAGTCAAACGGCCGTGCGCGGCCGACACACACCAATGGATCCTGGAACGCTGCGTGCGCAACGATGTTCAGTCTGTTACCTCGTTGTTTGGGTTCAGGGACCTAAAGCTGGACCCTTTCGGTTCCCCGTCTCTGTTCCCTGATCCATCGGCAGAAGACAAATGTCGGTTCCTCCTCGGGGGGGCCCGTTAACGTTCCCGGTTTAAAGTTTACCGGAGTTTACTTTTCACCACGACCGGCGACACTCGTCAAGGTGAGCGGCGCCGGCGGTGAGGATTCCTTAATGAGAGCCGGCGACTTCGGGGAGCGCTTGCTCTCTCCTCGGGACGTTGTCCGGCGGATGTTATGTAAATCGCTCAGGCCTAATTAATACCCCGCATATCATTAGCTAAACGAGGACGCAAATGCCAGCCAGCGTTAATTACCTTCATGGAAGTCGACTCCAGTTCAGGGGGGAGCGTTAACCGTCTTCAAGCTGTCCCATGTGGGCGTAAAGTTTTTAGATATGATGGAAGAGACGTGGGAGAAAAGAGACACGTTACACGCATGACGTGTGTGTGTGTGTGTGTGCGTGTGTGCGCACAAATCCCTGGTCTTCTCTCGCTGTTGGAAACGCAACGTGGGAAACTCGCCGCCGCCTCCTCTCCAACGAAGGAACCCGGGAATCTGAATGTTTTCATCTTCTTATTGCTGATCATTCAAGACAATGTGGCACAACTTTACGATATAATTGTAATGTTTAAAAAAAAAAAAAAACTTCTAAAAATGGCTTTTAATGTTATTATTTTTCATCGATGAGGAACGTTTGTTTTGGGGGATTCGGGTCAACCAACCATGAATTCAGGTCCGAAATGGCCTCGCCAACGACGATACAAAGATGATGTGCCAACTTTAAACATCTCGATAATTAATCCTCAACTTGCACTCGTAATTAATTGACCCCCCCCCCCCCCCCCCCCCCCCCCCCGCAGTCTCATACAGCGCTTCCCTGCTGGGGAAGTTAATTATCCAGTTAGACAATTCACCTCCAGAGGATTTGTGCTGTGAATCCTAATGACTTCCACGTTTTCCTTCCCGTGCGTCGCTGCTTCGGTGCAGCAGCAACGATCCTCATTTAACTTTTAACTACTGCTGTCAGGTAACGGAGATATAGTTGCGTTCATTTGATCTTTTTTAAAAAAATCACCCGAATTTGCCTGTTTTTGGATGCTGGGTTGAAGCTGGAACAGCTAGAAGAGCGTGGCCGGGATATGAACCCAGAACCTTCTAGCGTTGAGGCGACAATGTCGACTGCTGCGCCCTAATGTAACGAATAAAACGTTCGGGTTTGTTTTGCTACTTGAGAAAGTTGAAACTCGCCTTAACTAAAGCAGAAACAACAAATTTAAAGTGAATGATGAAGTTAATACTCCGTTCTCAAAAAATGTGATTGTGTGTGTGTTTTATTCTGGATATTTATATAAATATAGATATGTATTTATTTAAAGACTAATGAATTCATGTTGGCCGTTTCAGATCTGCACCCTTGTCCTCGATCAGGTGAAGATGATTGTCCTCCTCGGGCTAAAGAACGGGTGACTGGACTCGATGTCATTTCTTTGTTCGAGTGCTTCCCCAGAGTGCCACAGAGAGGACAGAAAAATGGCCGCCTCGGCTACAGGATGCCACGTCGGCCAACTCCTCCGCTTCCTCCTTTCATTTCAAAGTCATCTCAAAGAGGGACATGTGTGTCGAACCTTTCTTCCCCTTAAGCTCCTTTCGCATTTTTGAAGCGATATCTAATACGGAAATTGCTCATTATCCTCCCACAAAGTGAATCCAGAAATAGCTCCGTCTTCTTAGGCTCTTTAAAAGTCGCGCTTTACCAGCTCCACCCCAGCGACGACACCTCGAACCCTCACAAAGTCCTCGCACCGCTCCACGCTGCAGCTAAATCCGGCACCGTGGTAATGAACGAGGGAAGTTCATTAGAGCTCTCGGGGGTTAATGTGCTGTCCTGGAGCAGATTAGCGAGGATCCTAATGAGATCACTGCCTTTTGGAAGCGATGGAATAATGCAAGTCGCCACTCTTCGCAGCAGCGCCTCTGCTACGGGCTCAGCGTTCACCTGAAACAGGCCACAGCTCAGCCAATTCAATTAGAAGCATCAATAAAACTGCCAGAGATCTTTTTCCTTGTGGTTCTATTCGAGGATGGGGGGATTGGGGCGCCATCTACCGCGCAGAAACGGTACTGCAGCTGTAAAACAGGAACTTCTGGGCTGCCGGTAATGTCGAATAATAGACGGTCCTAAAATCCATCTGATGTAATTTCCCTGATTAAATATGTATTTTATTTTTACTTGAAAGCTGCGGCTTGGATTTGGTGTCTAAAAAGCCTCGTCGTTCTCACAGATGATTACGAAATAAAGCGAAAAGGGTATAAACACGACCAAAACCGCCGCCGTAGCTTACTAGGTAGCATCGGCAAGGACTGACAAGGACTCTTGACCTCTGACCTCAGCATGTCTGCCCTGCGATGTGCGCTTAAGAATGAAATACAACAACTTACAAATCAACAAGCTTGTTCTAACTGTTGGAAAAATAATTATATCGTTTTGTTTATTCTTTATCTAGCATGTTTACAGAATATTGTCTCGTGTCCGTGTTTGTCTCACTCCGATGCCGACACCTCGAGTTTGTATTCTACATGTTCTCTGTTAGGCCTCCGATAATGAACCTAATCCTCTTAAGACTTTAGAGCTCCTCTATTGACACAAAGTGAACGCGATTATGATGCAGAGGGTGTCGTCTTTGAGATAGGCAGAGGAGGATGACGCGTGTGTGTGGGATTATGAGACTACCGGTAATTCCCTTATAACTTCTCCCCTCATTAATCTCCGGGGAAGGATATGAGATTCTTCAAATGCTAACGTCCAATAAAGATGTCAGCTGCGACATTTTAGCGCCACGGCGCAGATATCCGCCAAGTCGACCGTGTTGCTGAAGAACTTTTGTCACTTTGCTAACACTCCTCGCCTCACAGGTTAATTTAAACAAATCTTTTCCGAGGATGAAATGCATGAATTCTTTATGAATCGGTAATATGCTGATTTTGTACCGATGTCTAGTCCTGGGGAAAAGGACGAGACATTTCATTGGATTCAAACTTTAATTTCAACGAGTCGATTCTGTATAGCATATTCTGTATCAGCTGTATTTACATGGAATAAGTGACGAAGGATCTCCTGTAGTTTCTTAAAAGCACCTGAAAACAGACGAACGTCTCACCGGGGCCTCGTTTATGGCGCCGCTTCACTTCTACAGAATGAACGTCCGGAGTACGAAGATGAAATACGTCTCCGCTCCGAAGAATCTCAGCGCCAGATCCGCTGAAGGGACACGTTGGTTTCCACGTCGTCCACAGCTGCCAGTCAAAGCCCCTTCGGGCAGTTTACACGTGAGAGCGGCAACGCTAAAGGTTAGCATTGTACCGATCTCTGTTCACGTGATCCCTGTAGGCGAACTGAGCATCTTTCTTGCTGTGCGGGATCCGTCCAAACGGAGCATGGTCGTTAAAACACGTGTCGAAGACCTCGTCGAGGATCTTCGTCGCCTCCTCTCGGCTGATGTTCCTCACAGCCAGGATGGAGCGAAGGGCGCAGCCTCTGACGCACTCCTGTCAAAAAAAAAGGTCAAGCTCAGCCCGGAGACACGAACGAACAGGAAGCGGCGATTCATCCCAGCGCCGGCACCTGATGATGCGCCTTCACGCCGAAGTTCAATCGGCCCATTTCGTTCTGAAAGGAACACTCTCCGCTGAGGTTCGCTGCCCGAATCTGGAATAACAACAGAAGATTTTATAACTCGACATGTATCAATCAAATCAAACATCCAATCATCATTTACTGCCATTTGGTACGATCTAAAACTTATTCTAAGAAAGATCCAGATTTTCAACACGAATCGGTGCGTTTTGGGTTCGGGTTCGGGCCCAGGCCGGGCTGTACGCGCCGGGGGCGTTTGTGTTATAACAGGGACGAATCATTTATTACCACGCGGATAAGCAAAGTGCAGGAACGGAGCCGGACTCGCCTCGGAACAAGCCAGATGCCTGAAGCTGTTGAACCAGTCGACTTTAGCGCGGCAGTGGTCGAAGGCGTGAACGAGCTCGTGCGTCACCACCTGGGTCATGTGGGCTTGTCGGTGGATGCTGTTCTGACACAGAACGATCTGTAAACGCGAAGCAGAGCTCCATCACGTCGAGCTGGTGCGTTCGGCCGTCTTCGTTAATGAGAAAGGGCTTCTCCGCTCACCTGAGAGGAAGCTGCATCGAAGCCGCCGCTGACCTTCCCGTCACAATCCTCACAAGAGAAGTGCCGGTCTGGAAACGCTTGGCTGCGTTCAGGGGAGAGAGCAAAGTGAGCCCGGTGCCAAATAAATGGGCTCAGAATGAAGTAAAACAGGATCACACGTAGTTTTATTGTGTGCATGGATGCTAAGAGCATAAATAACAGACTATTAAGGGCATGTTCTATGTAAATAGTAAGAAAATTACACTGTAAAAGGTTTACAGTGTAAGATCAACAAAGGCCGAACAGACTGGGCTCCGGTTTAAAATGGTTCCCTACCATCCAGAACTCTTCATGGCGCTGAGGAGCAGTTTGGCGAACGGGCCTGGAAGGGCGAGGAGAACAGGATAAAGCATTTATTAGTGGCGTTAAACAGGAAGACCCGCAGATCACGCATAAACGCGCGTGAACGCCAGACCCGTCGGGGAGAACTCCCTCTCAGACATTTAGCCCAGCGTTCACGAGCCGATGGAAGGTTGCTAGCTAGCTAGCTAGCTGGGATACTCACTCATTTCCATTGTGTAAGCTAACATGAGCCGACATTTGCGATTGAAAGTGAACAGCCCCTCCGCGATTGATCCCTTTCTGTACTTGCTCTTGTGTCTCTCTGGGAATAGACCGTATCCATAATCCTCCTCCGGTTTATCCTTGTCCATTGTAGGAAATGCTACCAGAAGTCGCACTGGTTAGCTACCGCTAGCTGGGGGGAGAGGTCATCGCTGTTTTGGAGATCACGTGGTAGCAAAGAGGTCAAAGGTAAAGGTGTGGGTGAAATATTTTTGTTTACATTAATTAGAATTTAGGCTTTCCAAATAAATCAAGGAATATACACTTTAATTTTATGTATGAAAAATATAAATTAAAGGTTTTTTGTTTTTTTTACAGATTCGTATAGTTTAGATCGTCTATTAGGAGAATCGTGAAGAGGCGGAAAGTGGTGAAAAAGGTCAGTTCTCCGTGTAGTCCGATTTACATTTGATATTACGACTCGTAGTTTTATTATGATAAAGCAAAAAGCCATAAAAACTGTTTTCACGTTAGTATTCAGTTGCATTTTCCCTGTACAGTTTGGGTTGATGGTTCGCTGTTTACTTTAAATCCAGGGACCGTACCGGATAATATCGATCATCAAATTATAGACGATCTTTGTTTACGTGCGACGCGAGACTAGTAGCGCAAAGGCTGCTGGGACATGGCTGTCATGGCTCCGAACATAAACAGAGC
This sequence comes from Brachionichthys hirsutus, assembly GCF_040956055.1. Lineage (NCBI taxonomy): Eukaryota > Metazoa > Chordata > Actinopteri > Lophiiformes > Brachionichthyidae > Brachionichthys > Brachionichthys hirsutus. Next base: position 3,596,934 of record NC_090918.1, on the reverse strand, counting down.
GCGTTGAACGACGTCGCACGTCCTGCTCTGTTTAGCCGGATTAGCTACAGATACGTTATCAACCATTATCTACAAACGAATTAAAAAAATAATCCGGTATTTTTCAAGGTAAACCGACTAAAGAAGCCTTTACTTTCTGCGTCGACGCTTCGTATTCCTGCGGGCTAGCTGGCTAGCCACCTGTATGCTAAACGCGTTTAGCATTTAGCTGCAACACCCAAGCTAAATCCTACAAGAACGAGTGTTAGCGAGCGTATAACACAAAATGTATGCGAGCAACATGTCCGGGGGAGGCAAAGCTTTTGAGTTGCAGCTTCAAATGCGGCAAAATACCGAGGATATGCTCAGTTTCATTAAGGATCTGGAGAGCTGGGAGACGGACACGAAGAAGAAGGACGAGGACCTGAAGACAGGAGGACCGCGGGGGCCCCAGGTTTGTCTCTTCCGTTTCCGTTCATCCATCAGTCCGAAGAACAAATCACGTTTTCGGATGATCTATTCTATTTTTTTTTTTTTTGCGTAATCATCTTGATGCTTCTGTTTTGTAGGAAAAGCTCCCAGCTGTGCGCAACAAAGACTACAAAGCTAAGATGAAAGGAACGAGAAAAAAGGAGCCGACAGGCAGTGGAGACGAGGCCCAGAAACATCCCAGGATAAAGTCATATGATTATCGGACATGGGACAAGTTTGACGTGGTGGCTAACGCGTTCTTATAAAAAGGTGGTCAGTTGTGAAGTGCGCCTCCGGATTAAAGACGTGCGCCTCTGTGCTCGCAGGAGAAGGCTCTGTCAGAGGTCGACAAGGAGGAGAGTCCTCCAGAGTCCAACGCGTCGGACTCGGAGGACGCCGGAGTGGATCGGGGGAAAGCGCTCGCTGAGAAAGAGATGGTGAATCCTTCATGACGTACGTCAGAGGACAAAGAGAAGCAAGGACCCGTTATTAAAAGCAGGTTATTTTCTTTTTATGTAGGGAAACACGTTCTTCAAAGAGGGGAAGTACAACGATGCCGTCGAATGTTACACCAGAGGGATGGAAGCCGATCCGTACGACCCCGCGCTTCCTACGAACCGAGCCGCCTCCTTCTACCGGCTCAAAAAGTAAGTAATAGCAAACGTGGGGGGGGGGGGCTCTATCGATAACGGGCTGTTCTTTGCAGGTTCGCTGTGGCAGAGTCCGACTGCAGCTTGGCCATCGCCCTGGACAGCAGTTATCACAAAGCGTACGCACGGAGAGGAGCGGCGCGTTTCGCTCTGAAGAATTATCAATCTGCTTTAGAAGGTAAAAAAAAACAACCAACAACAACAACAACAACTACGATGTTTAGAGTTTAGAGCGCGTCGGTTCCCAATCCGGCAGGTCAGGGGTCAATCAGGAAGAGTGAGAACAAAGAATCAACTGGGCCTTTCTCCTCTCATCCAACATGACCGGAAACTACCGGAACAAAGACTCCTCGGGAGTCATTAGCATTTATAAAGGGGGGGGGGGGGGGGGTGTTGGATGAGAGGCGAAACGTCTAATAGTGAATCTGCTTCTCAACAGATTACGAGACGGTTCTCCGGCTCGACCCCGAGAACACGGAAGCTCTAAACGAAGCGCAGAAAATCAAAGAGGTGAGCGCCGTCGTTTTTGCCACTGACCCTCGGTTTCAGGTCGTCTTGTTTATCGACTGGGTTTTTCTTTTTTTCTGACTGCTTTCAGAGCCTTGGAAAACAAGAGCCTGGAGCCCCGAAGGAAAGCAGGCAGCCGAAGGAGGCTGCTGCCGTGGAGGCGCAGCAGCGGAAGCAGGAGGCGGTGACGCAGAAAGACAGAGTGGGCTTGTCTCTTCTGTTGTTTCGCAAGGCGATTGTGTTTACGGAATCTTCCTGTGTGATGTCACTGTTTACGCGCGCATCGACTTCCTGTCGTTCAGCTCGCAAATGGAGGGCGCCGTCTTAAGTTCACTGCCGGACGTGTCTTTCAGGGGAACGGTTATTTCAAAGAGGGGAAGTACGAGGCGGCTGTCGAGTGTTACAGCAGAGGCATCGAGGCGGACGACATGAACGTCCTGCTGTCTGCCAACCGAGCCATGGCCTTCCTCAAGCTAGCCAGGTCAGCCCCCCCGGGGCTCTCATTTGCGCAGCCCCTTCATCTGTCGGGCGGGAAGAAGAGCAAATGTTTTTGCCGCAGGTACGCCGAGGCGGAAGTGGACTGCACCAGAGCCATTTACCTGGACGGCACGTACTCCAAGGCGTTCGCCCGCCGCGCCACGGCCAGAGCGGCTTTAGGGAAGCCGCAGGAAGCCAAGCAAGGTGGCGTATAGAACGGCTCGGTCCTCCACGGGCAAACGGGAGCGATAAAAGGCGTCGCTCTCACCGCTATCTGTGTCCCGGTACCGGATTTATAGTTTTCATTTACAAGTCCGGCTCGGGTTCTTAACGTTCTAAAATCTGAATGAAAAGACTCTGAGAACGTGTGTGTGTGTGTGTGTGTTTGTCAGATTTCCAGGAGGTGCTGAGGCTGGAACCAGGGAACAAGCAGGCCTTGAATGAACTCCAGAAACTCCAGATTGTACGTTCTAAATTGCTTTAGCTCAAACTCTAGATAAAGAAGCGATAAGCGGAACGACGGGGAACGTTTCTAATCAGGTTACTGATATAAAAAAAACACGTTTCTGCCTCGCAGACATCGCTGTGTCTCGAGTCCACCCGGCCGTGAGAACCAGCACAGGAATTCTAAATGGCTCAGACTTCATTATCGATGACCTTGACCTCTGTCTCGTCCGTGTCTTGTCAGGCCCTGGGGTCCGGCAGCCGTCTTCACACAGCAGCCGGCACACAGAGGAGAACCGTTCAGCCCGTAGACAAACCGGCGCATTTGCGTTCAGCTGTGAGTGTGTTTGGTGATAACGTAGGTATTTCGTCAAAGACGGTACAGGCCGAAGAAAAATGCAAATAGCAGGACGGATTAAAAGAGCTGCTAGAAAAATGTTATTCCATAGCATGTTTAAACTGGATGAAATAATTTATGATCGCTGGAGTTGTTTGCTCACGTTCACGACGTTGCCGCGGGTGACAGAAGGCCTTCGACCGACGGTCAGACGCATCCCGTTAGCTGCCGACGCACCTGTATCGTCCTGAGGACAATTAACACAGAGCCTCTTCACATCTCCCAGAAACCTCTGAGGAGGATTGATATCGAAGAAGTGAGTGGAAAGGTGTCTGAGGCGGAGCCGGACGGCTCCACGGCCTTCATCCAGGAAGTGGGCGGAGACGCCGAGGACAAGTCATCGTCGCCCAGCGCCAAGATGATCAAGATCGAGGAGAACGCAGAAGTCCCGTCTTCCACGTGCAGCCGGTTTGTTTCACTGCCGCGTATATTTAAGGATCTATTATATATATCCCCCCCCCCCCGACTCCTAAACACGTCCTCCCTTTCTGTTCCTACTAGCGGAGACACCAAGCCCCCGCCGGAGGAGGAGGAGGAGGAGGTGGCGCCTCCTCGTTCGTCCGGCGGCACCTCCTCAGCTGTAACGGCCGTGCCTCCTCCGCCGACCAGCGGCTTCCAGCTGGAGGCCGGACTCCGAAGGATCGGAAACCATCCTGAAGGGATCTACAGATACCTGAGGGTGAGCCGGCCTGCAGAACGCCCGGCGGCGCGCTGGGCTTTAATGTAAGCCCCGCCCCCGCCCCCGTATCGTTGTTGTCTTTGCAGCAAATCGAGCCTGATTCCTACATCGACATCTTCCACAACTCCCTGGAGCCGGACACTTTCTATCAAATCCTGAGGACCCTGCGTGGCTTCTACATCCAGTGAGTCCTGGACCCGTTGTTCGGTTCTGCGTGTGTTTCATTCTGCCGGACTGTAACTCGGGCCGTCTGCAGGAACGAAGACGCAGCCGTCACGCTGGCCGTCCTCCGGAGCCTCGCCAGCGTCCGGCGCTTCGACATGGCCGTCATGTTCATGTCGTCCTCGGAGAAGAAAGGTTGGCTGGCTCTGACTCTGACTCTGACTCATTCGGCCTTGCTTTTCATGATGACTGACTCTCTCTCTCTCTCTCTCTCGCTCGCTCGCTCTCTCCTCCAGTGCTGAAAGAAGTGTTCGACTTCCTTCACCGATCGGAGCTGGAAGGATCGTCTGTCACAGCCGTGCAGAAGAAGTACGGCGTGTGACCCTGCGTTTTATCAACGCGCTCACGTTCCACGCATTGTTCTCAGAGTTCTGCGTTTTATCAACGCGTTCACGTTCCACGCATTGTTCTCAGAGTTCTGCGTTTTATCAACGCGTTCACGTTCCACGCATTGTTCTCAGAGTTCTGCGTTTTATCAACGCGTTCACGTTCCACGCATTGTTCTCAGAGTTCTGCGTTTTATCAACGCGTTCACGTTCCACGCATTGTTCTCAGAGTTCTGCGTTTTATCAACGCGTTCACGTTCCACGCATTGTTCTCAGAGTCCTGCGTTTTATCAACGCGTTCACGTTCCACGCATTGTTCTCAGAGTTCTGCGTTTTATCAACGCGTTCACGTTCCACGCATTGTTCTCAGTTGTATTCTGACGCTGAATAAACTCTCACCTGATTCACTTCCATCAAAGTCGCCTGTGGAAATATGTCGTGGTCTTGCTCCCGTCGGTACAGCGGGCTGATCCGGAGTCGGACTTTCTCTCCGGACCTCTGGCACGGAATCTTTTTCCTCATGCAACGATCTTCGTGGTTTTCATTCGGGAGGACGAGGAACGATTGTCGCTGTTTGACCTTCGACCTAGCTCTCGTTGCACAATAGATCGGCCGCCGGCTCAAGACACCTCCTTTCTATTGGTGGAGGGAAGACAAACATTAACTTGCCCTCTGAAGGTGTTCGGTTCTCAGGGGAACGTTCCTCTGACTGAAACTCTGTGCGTGTGATGGTGAGAACCGGTTCCAGGTGGTTTTGGACACAGCGTAAAGACACTCCAAGACACCCCCCCTCTAGATCCTGCCCAGTAAAGCCTGCACAATGCAAAACCGCGATGGAATTTCACAGGTTGAGTCACGATCACTCGGCAAATAAAGGAGTCTCTCGTCGTCTGTGTGTGTGCCGAGATGGAGTCAGTGAATACGGGAATGAGCCGTCTCTATTGTGCAACGACGGCAGGAGTTTAAATCCACACGGCGCCAGCTGCTCCCTGTCTTTGTCCTTGTTACGAGAACGTCCAGCAGACACTTCAGCTGGTTTATGGGACTCACCCTTACAGGCCGAGGAATGAGCCGCAGTCATTAGCCACACCAAACCGCGTGGCTTGTGTGTGCGCGGCTGGCGACTCGTCCGAAGGGTGCCCCGCCCATAGTCAGCCGGGATAGGTCTGGCGCCACAACCAATAGTCTGATGATTCCTCTCGTCCTCTTCTGTTGATTCCAACCAGTTCTTTTTTTAAGCATTATATAAATAAAGTTTGACATATTTATATTACTTCCTCTGATCTCAACCCGACGGGCCGAAGAAGAGAGGGATCAGCGCAGACCTCAGGGGACAGCCTGCAGACGGGGCTGAGGGCCAATCAGGACCGTGCTTCTAAAGACATCTGGGGTTTAAGCCCTGCTCATTTAGCTTAGCATAACCTCAGCGAGACTGATTCACTTGAGATTTTATTTCATCAAACATCATCGCCGCATTATTTATACGCCAACACAAACATTTCCGCCTCCATAAATGCTGAGAGGCTGCTCCACGTCTCAAACTAAAAAATATGTAAACAGGGTTCGGCGATCTGTCCGACCAGCGAGACAAATGAAGAGCGCCATAGCGGACTCTGCGACCACCCGGAGGCGAGTCGGGACCGCCGAATCCACCTCGTGTGTGGACCGCGTGCAGTGGCGGGGAGACAAACGTGTCACAGCGTGAAGGCAGCAGAGATCAGCAAGGCCACCAGGAGCGCAGCTGAAGCGTCCCCGGGACGGGTGGACGAGTTCAGACCTGCAGCAGAAGACGCAGGTCAAGGACGTGTGAGAACGAGGACAGGGGACGGTCCAGGCGTCTCTATACCTTGGACTTTCATCGTCCGGCTGGCCGACGCCGTCTTCCTCGAGGCGGCGTTTTCCGCCTGGCACGTGACGGTGACGGGCTCGTGCGGACGCTCCAGCGTGATGTCGACGGCGCCGCCCCTCACGGTGTGCCTGCCCATGGTCATGGCGTAGCGGCAGGAGGGCACACAGTCAGACGTGCACCGGAGCGTGTACCTCCGGCCGATGTCTATGACCTCCGGGCCTTCGATTCGAATCTCCGAAGGCCCACCTGAGAGGCGAGGAGAGTGAGGATGACTCACGACTCTTCGTCGAAGCGCCAGGTGGAAAGAATCGGAGGGGGAAGGTCGCCACTCACTCACGACGGCGACGCGTCGACTCGCCGTGACGTACAGCCCAGACACGCCGCTGGTGGCCTTGCAGGTGAGGATTTCCAACTTGTCCTCGGCTTTCGGCGTGACTGAAATAACGTTCGCCGGACCGCCGACCCACGGGCCTTTGTCCGCCCTCCAGGCGTAGGTGCAAGATGGCCGACAGTAGGCATGGCAACTGTAAGTGTATCTCACTGTCGGGGTCAACAAATCCGGGCCCGAGATGGAAACGTTGACCGGCCCCGCTGAGGCGAGAAACAGGCGGGGTTACAAGAGAAGCAGAAACTTCACAAATTACCCCCCCCCCCCACCTTACCGAGCACCTGCAGCTGCTTTGTTGCTCTGCCAGTCCCCCGTGCATCGTCTGCGGCCGTGCAGTTCACCGTCACGGCCGGCTTCCAACTCCGAACCGTGAAGGCCAGCGTGTCGTCCCGCCCCCGAGCGCTCGGCACGTCCGCCGACATAGAATAGTTGCAGCCGGCGCAGGCGCAGCGACACGCGAAGCTGCTCGGGACCCCCACGGTCACGTAGTCCGGACCAGCGATCGTGCAGTTCAAGCTCACGAAGGGGGCGGCTTTGTGATTGCTTTGATGCTGGAGCGTCGAATCTCCGTTAGCCGTCTCCCCGTCTGCAGGCAGGACCGGCTGGAGGCCTGCAGCCAATGAAAGCAGAGACTCACTCACGCCTGAACGCGTCTCCATGGAAACCGCGTCTCACTCACGCCTGAACGCGTCTCCGATGTTCAGCATCAAAGCTGATTCTCCTTCTAGACGACACGAGTTTAATATCACAAAGCAAACATTTGATCACAGAAGCCAGCAGGTCAAAGGTCAACGGCGGTGCCTCTGCTGCAACGCCTCCTTTAAAGCACCATTTAACTATAACTTATAAATATAAGCTGACTACAGTTCAACAAATGTTAGACTTGCAAGAAATGTTACATTTTTAGCAAAACAGCAAAATAAAAATGGCACATTAAGACTAAAAACAGAATTTAAAAAAAGTATTAAAACCATCATTATTTGCTATTTATAATCATTTCTGATAAAGATTTCTGCCAAGTGATGATTATAAATATATATGTGTGTGTGTAGGTGTGTGTGTGGGTGTGTGTGTGTGTATGCACGCAGTGGGTAGAATAAATATTGAACACGTCACCATTTTTCTTGGTAAATATGTTTCTAAAGTTGCTACAGACATGACATTTTCCCCAGCTGGGGGGGGAGATCAATCAGTAATGCAACTAGGTCTATGAAAGAAGAGAGTCATATTTTAAAAGTTGATATTTTGCCATAAGAAATCTGCAAAGTAACTAATAAAAATTATATTCATGTCTGAAGTGTAATGGATAAGAAACACAAAGTAACTTACTGCTGTAATAAGCACACTATAATAAGTACAATATAATAAGTACACTGTAATAAGTACACTATAATAAACTGTGATCGGTGTTTAATGAAAAAGGACCATTCTTGTATTTACCTGCTAGAAACAGCAGCCAGAGCAGAAGGAGGTTGGCTCCATCCCATTTAGAGACGCAGGCGTTATCCATTGTGCCGTGAAACTCTCGAGTGTTCAGCCAGCAGGAAACCAGTCGGTCAACATCAGCAGGCAGAGCAGAGAGAGAGAGAGAGAACCAGCCTGCCCTCTTTGTCACTCTAATAGAAAAGCCATTGCTTTGAATCGATTGCAGAGCCGCGTTCATACAGTGACCCATGTTGGTCTGAAACGGTATCACACTGAGAGCTCGGATTTATTGGAGTCCATGGAGAGTCTCCTCTGCAGGATGAGGCTGGAGGATTTACGGATCAGCACGGCCCCCCTTACCTTGAGCTTCTGTCTAAAGGAGGATTCTGGACGAAAGAAAAGGTCACTACGAAATGGAACGCGCCCCTAAAAACATCAGGAAAAGGTTGCATGGTATCGCTGTAAATCAGAGATACCATCATTCCTCCAGTTTCAGGTCCCTGGGCTTCCTGGAAGTTAATTAAATTCATCATTTCAAGTAGTTTAAAATACCTGAAATACATGAAATAAATACCAGAACTATGAAGTATCTTTAAGTCAACATCAAACCTGACTTCTGGTGACCGGGCAGAAATCTCAATCAGCTGCTTGCATCTTTTCATTCTTGTCATTTTGACCTTGGAGCGCTACAGAATGTGTCCTCGCCCTGCGTTTTTGAAATGTATCCCATTATCAGAATAAACTATCAAAATTCAAGCTCTTGGAATGCTCTTGGAAAAACATATATATATGTGGCGTTGGGCATATGGGGCTAGACCAGGTATGGGCAAACCCAGGCCCGCGGGCCATATGTGGCCCGCTGGGCTATTTAATCCGGCCCGCCAAACTTGTCCAAATTATATCATTAAATAAAATTGTATTATAATTAGACCTATTTCATTTGACCTTTTCCCTGTAATGCTACCTGTAAAATGCCAAATCCTTTCATGTAATGGCTTTTACACATCATTTATATTAGCTCACACAAATACTCCATTCATCTGTTCCTCGCCCGGCCCGTCTATCAAATTTTAGAACCCGTTGTGTAAACACCCCCCACCCCCTGCTCGTTGTGGACACGCACACGCCCACACACACATCTTGACCAATCACGTTAGACTTTAACAGACTTTTTTTTTTTTTTTTGGCTCACAATGACGGAAACCAGCTCTTGTCGTTCACTTCAAAGTCTGAAGAGCGATCTACGGGCGGCACACATACTTTATTACAGCGCGGACACCCGACAATGTTAATTACGTGATATTATAATATAATTTCTCACGGCACACCTGACGATCTCTCGCGGCGCACCGGTTGGGAAAAGCTGAACTAGAGACACACACGCTGGAAGCCACATTAACCCATGAACCAAAATCCACACGCAATAATAACTCTCACACCCAAAATCAGTGTCTCTCCAGCATCATCACAAAGTGCAGAGGCGAAGAACGACTGATCCAACACAGCTGCCGAGGACCAAACAACAAACCTCAAATTCTTGTAAAAAAAAAAACTACATGCTGCACGCCTTGGTCTCGAACCCAGGACCTTCTGGCTGGGAGTCAAGCGTGCTACCCACTGCACCACCGAGAATGCAGTACAACGTCATATAAGGAAAAAGCACAGCTCCAGTGCAACACGCTGTGGTCTGAAATAGCACCTCATTATCCGACAAGTATGACTTTGTTAATGCCTCGAGTTTCCTACCCCGCACTGGGGGGTGGTTGGTATTGCTACCAACCGCCGTGTCGGAGGCCCTGGGTTCGAGTCCCGCTGTGGGAGTGGGGTAGAGTGGGGGTAGCAGGGTAGGCCTGGGGCCTTGCCTGGGCGGGGTGAACTGGACCGGTCCACTTCACCCCGCCCAGGCGGCCCTGGGCCTACCCTGCTACCCCCTCTCTATCCCATTCCCGTGGTGGGATTTGAAGCCGGGGCATTTTGAACTTTTCAACATTGCTACCAACTATTCCCCCACCCCCGTGCGCACGCCGACGCACGCACTCATACACTACGGACAATTCGGAGTAATCGATTCCCCTAAATTGCATGTTTTTGGAGGTGGGCGGAAACAGGAGAACCCCGACGCAGACGCGATTTGAACCCAGTACCATCCGGCTGTGAGGCCAGCGTAAACTCGACCAGCTGATAACCAGTCGTTAACAAATTCTCAACACCAATGATGACATCACAGACAATCTGAATGTAAATATACATACTTTAATCCCATGTCCACAAATAATCAACAACAAACCTAACTGCAGACACAAATTGCATTGATCCAAATATAGACATTTTGCCAGCTGAAATATATTACATTTTAAAAAAGGTCCAAATATTTTAGATCTCCAGTACTCACACAATACTGCCGTAGTACTCATTCAGTACTGCCCCAGTACTAATAGAGTACAATACAATAGAGTATTGATGTTAACAAACCTCTTGAAAATATAAGCTGCCAGTTATGGGCTTTTCCTCCGATCAGATCAGCAATACGAAGAAAATGTACATTTATATTTCTATCCATCTGGTTCACGTTTCACATCTAACACTGTAAAAAATAAAACAGCAAATACACTGCAAAAAAAAAAACCCATGTGTTCATTTGGCCTTTGGCTCGCTGACAGGATGTGATGTCACAGATCACACATCCAAGCCTGAGTCGCTCCACCAGCATCGCATCCACGTCTGACTCGTCCCCACGAGGGACGCTGCCATTGCACTGACGGAGAGATGCTTTCCGCTTCCTGGGTACCATGGTAACAGGAAGTCCCGCCCCTGAAGTCGACAAACATTCTGAAAAAAGAAGTGTGAAGAACAAGATGATGAAAAGAGAAGTGCTACCTCTATGTAGTAATAATGAATACAACTGCGTAGTTAGAAATAAAATACAAAATAATACGAAGGAGGGACATAAATAAGGAGACTACCGTCGCTTTATCATGCTCTCAATACATTTCCCAACCCACCTTGCAGTCTCTTCCTTTTCCGGGGCTGAGTGAAGTCGGGAAAAAGGAGAACCCTCCGTCTTTTCTGCCGTCCAATCAGGAGTAGCGCTCCATTCTTCTCCCGTGGCTCCTCAAATATTGTTTCAAGACTCCTGTGGGGTGAAAAACAAAACATGGTAGAAGACTGGAGATCCAGCGAGATTTGCATTATTCATTTTAAAGGTCACCATTACCTGTTGGTTGAGGGGGAATTGCAGTTCTTGTTCGTATAAATCTCCTCCAGACTGAACTCTTTCTTCTTTCACCTGAAAAAATGTTTACTGATGATTTTGGAATATGGTCAATGTGTTTGTAAATGACTGTGTTCATTTCCTCCACACCCACGCGACCTACCTTTTGACCTTTGGCGGTCCCATTGGCGTGAGCAACGCTTCACGCGGTGACGCCCGCCGGATTCGAATCTGCGAGACGCGTTTGGCTCGCCGACATAAAACGGACGCAGAGATCCAATCAGTGGAAACTGAGTAAAAATGACTTGACAATAAAAAAATAGGAAACAAAAAAAAAATATCCACCTCTCCATTTGTGCTGAGAAACTCTGGGCCTGCTGCCGATTGGCTCGTGGAAAGCAGAGCAGATAGTCCATTGGCTGAAGATGACGGCGAAGGAAGAGACCGTCGCCGGGGGAGGCGTAGGCAACGGGAGCTGCGATTGGACCGCTGCTTCTGAAGTCGCCGGGTGGGAGAAGCTGGGCTGTCAGAGATATAAATTACTTAAAACGCACGAACTGCACACCAATTAAAAATGACGCACAAAGAAATAAGACATTAAAATAGGGTATATTTGTATTCACCTGGGTGTAGGCGTACGTACGTAGCTGCAAGGAGAAAGGAAAGTTATAGTTAATGCTCTAAGTGCAATATTATGATGTACTAATACTCGTGAATATTAATAAGGGTTACTATTAGAGCCAACCAACCAGTGGTCGTTGTTCAGGCCAGGCGGGGCTGTCCAGTCCTTCAATGGCCTCAGGGGACCCAAACAAGTTACGCCCCTCGCCGACTCAAATATCGCGTCCATGGCAACTGCCGAGAACCGCAGCATGGGGGCACGGCTACAGGAGGCAGCGCTGAGGAAAAGGTAAAAAGCTCTGCGATTGGACGAGCACGCGAGGGCCGTGGTGAAATCAGAGAACTGCCATTGTCCAGATGAGATACTGAGAGATCCCGATTGGCTGCAGGTCTGGGCTGGCTGCAGAAAGTGCAAGGCATCCTGGGAGGACGAGTTTGAGGCGGCGCTAGGAGAAAAGGAAAAAGGTTGAGATTTTTTTTATCGTATATTTTGTCACATAATGACATAATGAATCCAGACGATGACCGAGGGAAGCCAGCGCTCCTCGCAGGAGGCGGCGCACCTCCGAGCGGTGAGCTGAGAGGAGGCGGGGCAAGACTGAGGAGCAGGAGGAAGAACGGAAGGTAAGGAGGGAGCGGGAGGTTGAGATGAGAGGTGGAGGGCTGGGAGAGGGGGAATGAGCGGGAGAAGCTAAGACTGCAGTGTGATAGAGGAGAGAGGGAGCAGAGGGTGACTCATGAGGAGAGGAGACAATAGAGTGAGAAGGAGAGGAAGCTGCGGAGGAGACGCTCCAAGGAGACACAGGCGGAGACAAAACTCCTGGAGGACGACAAAAAGGCAGCGAATTCCCTCGCTCAGCCGGTCTGCGTGGAAACAGAAGTTCTCAAACGGACTTTCCATCCGTCAAAACGAACCCGTTTCAGACGCGCCGCCATCGGCCTCATCGTCAGCCGAAGGCCGAGCCGGATGCGGCGTCGCCGTCACCGCCCCCAAGCCCTGCCGCCTGCCATCCCCGTCCTTCAGGGTCAGAGGTCGACTCGGCATTTTTGAGGACTGTGAGAGAGACAGAATAACATCCAATGACAAAAACAACAACAAAAAGAGTTCTGGGCCTCCAGCCGAGGAAGGTTGAAGTCACCTGAAAGTTGTTTGTGCCATTTGCTCCACGCACACACACACACACACACGCACACACACACACACACACGCACGCTTAAAGAGGAGTTAAAGAAGCCATTTCTGGAGAAACCATCTCTGAACAGAGGAGGAACAGAATCTTCCTAACACCAAATCTGTGTACGTAACAAGTGTAAAATCTTTTTAACCTGAATATTTGTCTCGTAATTGCACTTCCGGTTAGATGCTAAACTGCATCTCATTACCCCCCCCCCAGCCACACCTGGGTGCAGCTCAACAAAAGAGCTCACCTGAGGGTGTCTAATTTCTCTCGCGGCTCAGAATCCCATAAACATTCCTACAAGTTAATTCATCGTCATTTGACGAACAGGAGTTCCTTTTTTTTTTTTTTGGCCTTATTACTTTCTCACATCGGTCTTTTTTTATGTGACATGAAACAAAGGGACACTCACAGAAAACGAGCGGTATTTAGGATCGGCGTGAGAACAAAACAGAAAAAAGGGATTTGGAGAAAACACAAAAGCTGCTCGAGCTAGCTGCGCCTAGCTACCGTTAGCATATTATATTGCGCGTGAATCGGTTAAAATGTCATAAATCGGGAAATTCATTCTACCTTTTCAAAGCCTTCGGATTCGTTTGGTCTCCTTTAACTCCTTTTATCTCATTTTAAGCGCTTTCGACGCTAGAAAATGCCAAACCTGGCCGTGCGGTCTGGTGCAAGACGCACTTCTGACGTCACTAATGCCCGGCGTTAAATAGCGGAAGTCACAATCACAATGATGGAACTTCCGCTGAAAGTTTCAAAATAAAAGTGTTAGTCTAGCGCAGTGTTTCCCAACCTTTTTTGAGCCGCGGCACATTTTTTACATTTACAAAATCCTGCGGCACACCCCCAACCAAAATGACACAAAATTACACTCTAACAGTACATATTAGAGTAGAGACAACAGAGACGACGTGTCATTCCTGAACATTCCTGTCCTCTGTCCTTTACAGCCGGCGGCTCGTCCTTCCCGCTGGACCCACAGAAAACAGCACCTCCAGTTTTAAAGGGGAGCATCGAGTGCGATCTAGTGGCCTCTACTGGCAAAGAGCAGGAACTGTAAGATTCGAGATTCAAGATTCAAGATACTTTATTGTCATTATGCGAGCATAATAAAATCGTGAGAAGGCCCACGGCTTAAAGCACAAATCATAACAAACTAAATCCTCTCTCTTAAGAAACAATATATATACACACAGAGAGAGTGAGAATCACAGGCAGTAGTGCAAACTCGAGAAAATGCCACTTTGTTCACATCGCACATATCTGTGGGCCTGCTGTAAAAGCAGCCTTAAATCGGAGGCCGCCTCCCTTACGCTTCCACTGGTCCAGCGGCAGGTCCATGCTGTCCATGGTCTGATCATAAGGCAAAGCTTCCGTCTCCTCCTCCGCGTCTCTGAACTCACTGAAGAAGGGCAGCCGGAGAGCCTCGGCGGCGCTCGCCCTCTCCTCCGGGTCCAGGAGCAGCATCTTCTCCAGGACACGCACTCCTGGGCGTTGCACATTGACACGTCAAAGATCAGCGCAACAGTTCGGCGCACCGTCGTTGAACCGGAGGAAGACGCCCATACGTACCGGTTGAATTCGCTCCGGGGAAAACAGAGCGCAGATTTTTTTTTGACACTTTTGGCAGACTTCTGATGTAGTTTTTGGCCTGCGAGCAGTGCAAATGGAAATAAGAGACAATCAGAGATTGCAGACCCTCGCCTCCAATAGACTATTCAATCTTGTGACAGTAAACAGGGCTTCCGGATGACAGGGGCCAAACCTGCGCTAGCTTGCTGCTCCGGAACGGGAAAAGATAGAACTACAACTGTAACATATATGAAACTAGAATGAACTATGAGTGTGCACACCAAATGTGAAGTCTCTAGCTCCAGAATTGAGGTCAGGATGGACTCCTGAAAAATGCCGATGTTAGAACGAAAATTAGCTCTCGGATCTGGATTGTGATCCGGATCCGGCCGAAATTAGTCATGGTCATAGACCTTTAAGGAGTACTTTTGTGTGATTTGTTTTCAGATCCATACCGCCATGCGTTTTGAAGAAATTAAGAAAAATGTCAAAAAGTGCCCTGTCTCGCAATGTAAAAGAATCCTTTAAAAACTTCTAGAATCCAGATCCGGATCAGCGCCATTCTCGGGGAGGACCGAGCCACGGACAGAACCTTGCTTGTGTAAAAATTTCAAGTCGATTGGGTCGCTACTTTTTGAGTTATGCACGCGGACAGACAAACAGACAAACAGACCCAATTGCAGTACCCTCGCCTCCCCTTCGGTGAGGGTAATAAGCACGACACAGGTTAATCTGAGAGAAGCCGTGTATCGGCAAAAATCGGTTCTGCGTTCCTACTTTCCTACGGTCGTACGTTCCTACGGTCCTGCGTTCCTACGTTCCTACGGTCCTACGTTCCTACGTTCCTACGGTCCTACGTTCCTGCGTTCCTACGGTCCTACGTTCCTACTTTCCTACGGTCGTACGTTCCTACGTTCTCGTGCTTCATGCGTTTCAGCAGTCGCAGCTCTCTGTAGGCTCTTTTGGCAAAAAGCTTCGACTGGAAGGGCCGATGGAGTTTCTTGATGGCCACTTGCGTGCCGTTCCGGCGATCCCACGCTGAGCTGGAAAACACAGACGAGGAAGCGTATACTGAATATTACGTATACTGCTATAATAAATAATGTATATATATATATATCCTGGGAGAAAGAAAACGCTTAAAGCACCGCAGATGTTCTGTTCTCATGGCCTGCGTTATCTAAAGAGAATATTGATGCTGTAAATTCAACTTTTTACTTTAATTAAAAAAACTAAAGAAGACAATCTGCCGGGATGTCTGGCTTCTCCCGACAATGCCACTGGGGGTGTTTTTCTTTGTTGACCCCTTTTTATACGGGAGACAATGCACCCGGAGGCCCTGCAGAGCCAGCTGTGTGGGGGCGCGCACGCTGCTGCTGCGCGCACTAAACACGCAGGGAAAGCGCCTCAGTGTGGTTTTTAGAGAGAGTTGGAAGCAACTCCTAAAGCAAAAAGTAAAACAGCTCGATAGATTTTAAAAACGTTCTTTACTCACCACACGGTTCCGTAGGCTCCGGTCCCAACCTGCTTCAGGTCCCGGTACCTCTCCGGGACCTCCCACACGGTTCTGTTGACCTCCTGCCGGCAGAACCCCGTCCTGCAGCGCAAAGCCATGCCCGACCGACTCGGCTCGGCTCGGCTCGGCTCGGCTCGGCTCGGGATGCGGGTCTGCTCGGTTCTCCGGTCCGTTGCGTCTCTCTCATGTGCGCAAACGGAGATTTTATTTCCCACTGGAGACGCGCAGGTCAGCTGGTGCGTAAGAGCAGCCAGCGGACACAGGAGCGCGCGCGCGCACACACACACACACACACATTGTTAGTCCCGGTCGCCAGGGGCAGTCTGTGGGCGTGTCTACAATGTGGGGATAATTACCCCAAAACATCTGCCCCTCGGCTATTTACCCGAAAGTGTCCTTCAGCGGGATGGGCGTGGTTTCTGCAACTCTGACCAGAATGACACAAAAGCCACTTGCAGCAGAAAGAACCCCCTAAACTTTAGATTTTAGATAGGAACCTCTGGGGCCTCCACAGCTGTCCCAGGCTTCGGACGGAACCAGCCTGGAGGTGCATTCCTGACATCACATTTCAGAATAAAGCATATGTTGGTAAGCAATAGGAAAATCACCACATTGTTCTTTTTGCTTTGCCCAATGTTTGAACGCAATAATGACGTCATGCTGCAGAGAGCCAATAGAAATAACGTCGTTTATTCTGCTGCCGAATCATTAGAATCAAACTGAGAGCCGACGATCTGTTAAATGAAGACTCACACACGACAGCGTATACGATACGGACAGTATAGATACATTCAAGTTGATATTCAAGTCCACCACAGAGATCAATATCCACATAAGCACAGAGCGCCGTCGCTCTGATACAGGAGGCGCTGCAAATGCAACGTGTTGCACCAGGGGACACACACACATGTTGCACCAGGGGACACACACATGTTGCACCAGAGGACACACACATGTTGCACCAGAGGACACACACACATGTTGCACCAGGGGACACACATGTTGCACCAGGGGACACACACAGCGTGCACCAGAGGACACACACACATGTTGCACCAGGGGACACACATGTTGCACCAGGGAACACACACAGCGTGCACCAGGGGACACACACATGTTGCACCAGAGGACACACACAGCGTGCACCAGAGGACACACACAGCGTGCACCATGCAGAGGACACACACGTTGCACCAGGGGACACACACAGCGTGCACCAGGGGACACACACAGCGTGCACCATGCAGAGGACACACACGTTGCACCAGAGGACACACACAGCTTGCACCAGAGGACACACACATGTTGCACCAGAGGACACACACATGTTGCACCAGAGGACACACACAGCACACTATGTACCATGACAGGGGTGAGTTCCTCAAAGGCGATTTAAATTTGAGCGGATAAAGAAGAGGAACCTCCGTTTCATTTGCACGTCTTTGAAAGTGACACAAGAAGAAAACAACAGTTCGTCCACGGGCTTAACGGAGTTCAGCCGTCCAGAGGAAGGTTTTCCCGTTTCATCCCACGCAGGAGCCGAGTGTCTTCTTCCAACAATCTATAACGGATGATGCATTAATGAACACGTACAATCTGCTGTTGTTGGTGGAAACTGTGGGATCACGAGGGATGGAAAGTCAACCGGATTGATTGGGAAACTATAACCAGATGAGCCGATAGTTGTGCAACGTTTTATTACATGTCGGTCACATTTACACACCGTCTGACCACAGTTTAGAAAATGCCCGTAATGTTAATGACTGTAAACACAAAGCAGAGACGGAGCAGCTAAACAGTGTTTATTACCTGGCGAGTTCGCTACTCTGCAAGCCGGAGAGGACGCCGTTCATTTGTTTGCTCTTTTGATTAGATTTTTTTTTTTTACAATCTGTAAATCACGAGGATGAGACGGGCTGGAAGGCGCTCCCGTTTCCTGGTGGCGCTGCCCTCCGACTCTTTGGCAGCGGCGAGGCAGAAGCAACGGGGCGGTTAATGATTCTGATAACACAATGCATGCGGGAATACACCGTTATGATGGGGTAATGCTGCTAACCTTGGTGTAGGGGGCGGGGGGGGGGGGGGGTCAGAAGGCACTCTGCCATTGCTTTGGTGATCCTAATGTGCCTTTTTTCATCGTTCAACACGCTTCTTTCCGTCTGCAAACACGGTTCACTTCCTGTGAGTCGCGCTCGAATCCGAACCCTCTGACTGTAGCCGGAGGGAGCAGAAGAAGAAGCAGGACTCCATCCATCCGGTCCTGAAAGGCACAGAGTTGTGTCCAGCCGGTGTGCCCCCCCCCGGGTCTTCACGTTCAGACTGAGGTGGAGCAGGCGTGAGATTACTGCTCCGCCTTAAGGCTGTCAGTCTTGCCGCCGGAGGCTTTGAGGCCGTTAACTTCTTCAAACACCAACTCTATGAGGATGAGGGGGGGGAAAAAAAGGACATGTCAGAAGAACCGATAGAGAGATGGCGAGGATTTTATTCAAAGCGCCTTAGCAAATAAAAATAAAAAACCTTGGTCTGTGAAGGAAATAAAATAAAACGCTCCGCCGGGAGTCACCTCAGGATCGGGGCGTTAAACAAACCACAAACCGCGACCCCCCCTCCGGAGAGGAGGAAGGCTGACCTTTCCATTCCTCCAGAGTTCGGTCTTTACTCTCCAGGGTTTGGTCGTAAGGCGGGGCCTCTGGCTCGTCGTCCGGATCGTGATACTGCGAGAAGTACGGGTGGGACAGCGCCTCGCTGGCTGAGATCCTCCCGTCGCAGTCCAGAACCAGCATGCGCTTCAGCAGGTCGATGGCTAACAGAGACGCAGAGAGACGCACATTTACCCCCCCCCCAAAGGACCAAAATGGAGACGGCAACTTGAGCTCCGGGAGCCTCTTAACGCTTTTCAGTTGATAATCACATCTGCAGCGCGTCACCCACCGAGCGGATTTGCTCCCCTGAAGATCTTCTCCAGGTCCTGCTGGGGCATGAAGGCCAGAGACTGGATGTACTTCTGCGCCTGCAGACAGAAACGTGCCGTCAGCGAGCCCGCGATCCGTCGCTCCGACGCCCGTGTGCCGACGAGTCAACAGGGAGGCACGCAGAATTCGCTCGTCACTTCAGCGCCCTCCTCATCCACTCCATTCATTCGGGTTTCTCACGTGCTCAGAGCAGATCTTCTTCAACAAATCAGGCGACGGCGTTCCGACCACCTCCATGATTCTCTTCAGCTGATCGATATCTGATTGGGACTTAAGGACGGGGTAACTTTTGCGAGAAGTCTTCCCCTCGAACTTCGCTCATCTTATCATCTTGTCACAAAGGAAGTTAAGGGAGACTGAGCATCGGACATGCTGAGGACCGGAAGGTGCTTCAGACGTAATGGAAGCTTGATAATGGGGGGGGGGGGGGCTGCTCTTGGCATGCTTATGAAGGATACAGTCACTGCCGGGAAAAAGGACCTTCCCCTTCAGCAGCTCCCCCATAATGCATCCCACTGACCAGATATCAACTGGAACAGAAACAGACATTTAACCCCCCCCCCCGGGCTGGTATTTACTGCGCTTGTCTCTGAAACAAACAGAGGAGACGTCACCAGATCGGTGGCATCTCACCGTTCTGATTGTAGTGCATCCAGTTCAGCATGATCTCCGGCGCCCGGTACCAGCGTGTCGCCACGTAGCCCGTCATCTCGTCATCCGTCTGCCTGGCCAGCCCAAAGTCGAGTATCTTTAAGAGAGGACGACGATGACGACGACGAGTCACGTCGCCGATCAGCGGTTGGACTCGCGCGAGGCTTTGTGGGCTTCAGACTTACCCTCAGCTCACAGTCCTCATTTACTGCCACATTACTCGGCTTGAGGTCCTGGGAAAGGGAGCGACGGCGACAAAGAGGGGAGGAAGAATGAATGGAATGAAAATGCATCTGAAGATAGCGGGATGGGAATGGCTAGAGGACAGCATAAATTACCCGGCCTGTGTTTTTAAAGAACATTCTGATACATCTTGCTTTTTCACGTCCCTCCACATCCGGCTTCAAGTCTATCGCTTCGATAATAATAATTCTGTCAATTTATATTCATGATCAAATCTTAACTAAGACCTAAAAACATTTTTTATTCGTTTTTGTTCAATCTTGAAGGTCAAAATGACGAGAAAATGAAAGAGTAGGAACTCACTCGGTGGATCAGTCCGGCTGAATGGATGTACTGTTGGGGTGAGATCGGGGGGGGGATGGGGGGAGGAGAGAGCACACATAAAGGGAGACAGGGGTCAATAATGCAGTTCACCGTTTTTTGCCCCCGTGTGAAGGGAGGCTGCCTTTGTTTGCCCCGTGGTAACTGGGAAGACCAAGCAGCTGGTCCGGCTGGCTGTTCACAGTTACCGTGCCAGGATTCCCAAAGAAAGCCAAACTCAAAGGGAATATTTAGCTCCTTTAGTTCAATCGAGCCTTATTCAACATTGAAATCCTGCTTTTACGGGCCAGAGGAGCGCCAAACTAAAGAATGGGTAAAAAAAACAAAAAAAAACGTAGCCTTACCCCAAAGTTTTAAGTTCATTAGAAACTGGCTCATGGGGCAAATGTGCTTTTTGTCGCAGGATGTCCATTCTTCACTCGTTCCTTACCTTGAGGCCACGGAGAAGCTGGTAAATTAAGAACTGCACGTGCTCGTCTGACAGCCGCTGAAATTTAACGATGTTATTTAGGTCTGCGCCCATCAGGTTAGTCACCAGGTAGCTGGAAAAGAGAATGGGGGGGATGGGAAGGCGGCGTTAGTAGGGTTCCAGTGAGGTGGAGAACATAGCAATGCAACCATGGCAACGGTCAGATATTTCTACCAGCCTGTGCTCCCACAGGGTTGACTCCCCCCCCCCCCCAACACCGCCATGCTCTTTCCTGACAAACAGTGCCCTTTAAGCGAAAGTGGTCGCCTGTATATGTTTCAGGAAGCGCCGGGGGGGGGGGGGGGGGGTGAAACTTACAGTTCGTTGAAGTCCTCTAAGGCAGCAGCAGGTGAGAAAACATCCAGCAGCCCTATTACCTGCAGATGAGGAGACAGACAGGACGAATCAATACCAGAGCGGAAAGATGGAGGGAGCGGCGTCTTCCTGTCTCGGGGGGGGGGGGGGGGGTTGCGAACAGGAGCACTCACATTCTCGTGTTTCATGTGCTTGAGGAGCCGGAGTTCCCGGTACGAGCGGCGGCTGTGGATCAGAGATTGAAAAGGCCTGGACAGTTTCTTCACCGCAACTTTCTGCCGTGAGACGACATCGTAGGCCGAACTGCAGGGAGAGAGCAGAGAGGAGATCAAATTACGATGGTGCCAGGACTGAACAAACGCCAAACAAAGACACGGCGGGATGCTCGTTACCCTCGCCGAAGCGGAAGCGAGGGTATTGCAATTGGGTCCGTTTGTCTGTTTGCTTGTATGTCCGAGCGCATAACTCGAAAACTAGTAACCTAATCGACTCGAAATTTTTTACACAAGCAAGGTTCTGTCCGTGGCTCGGTCCTCCCCGAGAATGGCGTTGATCCGGATCTGTATCCAGATTCTAGAATTATTTTTCCATCTGGAATTGTGCCTGTGCTGTAAACTGCCACTTTAAGAGGGAGGGACACGAATGGCATGATGGGAAAAAGAGTCCAGAAGGAGTCTTGTAGTACGTTCCGGTCCGGAGCAGCAAGCTAGAGCAGGTTTGGCCCCTCTGATCCGGAAGCCCTGTTTACTGTCTCACAAGATCCAATAGTCTTTTGGAGGCGGGGTCTGCAATCTCTGATTGTCTTTCTAGTAATATTAATGCAGCCATCCGAGCGTGGAACGGACAGAACCGGAAGGAAACACGATTGGCAAAGGCTGCGTGCCTCTGCAGAAAGAAGGGAGAAGTGAAACGCCTGAGATTTAAAGTAGAGTATGAGAGAAAAAAACATTAAGAATCTTGGTTTAGACGTAGAACTGACTGAAACTCCTCCATACCTTGATAGAAGCCTAAACTGTTCCAATCCCATATATCAATGACATCAGCCAGATAGTATACTATCACCAGAGAACATGAGGAGAACCCAGGATGTACCTCGGGTCCAGAGGTTCTGGGTCCGGGTCTGGCTGGATCTGTATGCATGTCCTACTTAAACGATGTTTTCTTTTTCATTTGCAAATGATTTTTGGAAAACCCAGAAACCGATCAAAAAGTGGTGGCTCCACTGGGGCTCGAACCCAGGACCTTCCGCGTGTAAAGCAGACGTGATTGCCGCTACACCACGGAACCTTCCGCACCCACGGGTTCTGTTTCTTCAGGCGACCTGCACACCGACTAAAGCCGGTCTGTTCAGTTCACGGGATGAACCCCTTCATTTCACGCCTCACCCTCACCCTCAGACGGCTGCCAGTCCCTGTCGGGCTCCGTCCCTGAGACCAAGCAGCCCCCCCTCCCCCCCGCCTGCCGTCTTCCATACATGGTCCGACTGCAGTGCTGCCGGCAGGCCGCGCAGCCACGGCATCGATTTCTGGCCTCTTCCTTTGTCTCAGGATTTTTTTTTTCTATCAGTGGTGAAGTTAATCCAGAAAGGACCGTTCCTTTTATGCTTCTGATCTTATCGGTTAATGCAATTCGTCCTGATTGAATCAAGATCGAACCTTTAGGATTAGCGTACATTTTAACTGGGGGGGGATTTTAATTTGACGCCTTGTGAAAAATTGTTATTTAATTTTTACTCCACGTTGAATGGGAACGCATGCTACAGCTTGTCGGTTTAGCTTAGCATTCTGATCACTGACAATCACATTTATTGATTTCAGCAACAACCGTTGCTTCACAGAGTGCCGAGCAATCTAATGGATCGCCAGCGGTCGTGATGAATCTGGAAACGTTTGAGGAAATGGTAGCTGGGGCATGATGATGAGCCCCACAAACCCAGACCAGATCAGCAGTAGATCACAACTCTGATCTAAGTTCTCTGACAAGCCCAGATCATTTCGACAGGTGGAAATGTTTGATTCGCATTCACCCAAACGAAAGGCTTCGGCTCCAAAGCTCTGGTTTGATTCGCATTCACCCAAACGAAAGGCTTCGGTTCCAAAGCTCTGGTTTGATTCGCATTCACCCAAACGAAATGCTTCGGTTCCAAAGCTCTGGTTTGATTCGCATTCACCCAAACGAAAGGCTTCGGTTCCAAAGCTCTGGTTTGGTTCGCATTCACCCAAACGAAAGGCTTTGGTTCCAAAGCTCTGGTTTGATTCGCATTCACCCAAACGAAAGGCTTCGGTTCCAGAGCTCTGGTTTGATTCGCATTCACCCAAATGAAGGGCTTTGGTTCCAAAGCTCTGGTTTGATTCGCATTCACCCAAACGAAAGGCTTTGGTTCCAAAGCTCTGGTTTGATTCGCATTCACCCAAATGAAATGCTTCGGTTCCAAAGCTCTGGTTTGATTCGCATTCACCCAAATGAAATGCTTCGGTTCCAAAGCTCTGGTTTGATTCACATTCACCCAAATGAAATGCTTCGGTTCCAAAGCTCTGGTTTGATTCGCATTCACCCAAACGAAGGGCTTCGGTTCCAAAGCTCTGGTTTGCTGAACAGACGTTACAAACGGCGACAGGCGATGAACGCAGTCTGATCAGGTTACTCTGCACTCTCTCTTCTCTACTCAAGTGGGCCGAGCTACACCCACAGAATCCGAAGGAAAGAGATGATGCAATGGGATGAGGATGACGAGGACACCGAATCAGCCTGTGTTCAGTCCTCCACTCTCCGTCTCGTCATTGATCACACTGTGGTGGTTCCGTAGCGGTTCCTTACAGCTCCTTGCACAAATGTTCCTCCCGTTTTCTCCGTTCTGCGTCCGCGTTATTCGTCTCCGTTCACCCCGGGTTGATAGACATTTCTGTCTATAATTATCGCATGAACTTGTCAGATCCTTGAAGTCTACAGCGTTAAGTAGGAGAAGAGAAGTGGCACATGTGAATAAAACTGTGGGGGGATGGGATTAATAATAATTTATAATTAAAATTTATAATTTTAATAAAGTGTCTTGTAAGTACATAAAGAATATTGATGGTTTTGTATTTCTTTCAAGATCACATTTTTAAGAGATTCACTATATCCACATTACCACAGGGGGCACGTGCAGATGTTGTGGGGCAGATTATACTTTTTTTAATTGTTAAACAGTTGAAATGTTTGAAAGCCATTTCAAATGAGTGAACTGGTGATTGACAGATGAACTCGGTTGCAGAAATTTAAAGTTATGAATAAATATATTAGAAATCTACAATGAAAGAAGGAATTAGAAAGTTCACGGACGGCTAAAATAGATGAGAATAATGTCAAAATCTAATTTGAGAGGAGTGCTGGAAAGCAGAATGCGTAGAAAACCTGGACGTCTTGATGTTTGCACAGAGTGAACGGAACATTAACACGAGTGGCAGAAGATCATCAGCACCGTGCGGCACGGAGACCTGCAGGGCAGATGCATGGGGCATGAGGGATGGGGCATGAGGGATAGAGCATGAGGGATAGGGCATGAGGGATGGGGCATGAGGAATAGGGCATGAGGGATGGGGCATGGGGGATGGGGCATGAGGGATAGGGCATGAGGGATGGGGCATGAGGGATGGGGCATGAGGGATGGGGCATGAGGGATGGGGCATGAGGGATGGGGCATGAGGGATGGGGCATGAGGGATGGGGGCATGAGGGATAGGGCATGAGGGATGGGGCATGAGGGATAAGGCATGAGGGATGGGGCATGAGGGATGGGGCATGAGGCATGAGGGATAGGGCATGAGGGATGGGGCATGAGGCATGAGGGATAGGGCATGAGGGATGGGGCATGAGGGATGGGGCATGAGGGATGGGGCATGAGGAATAGGGCATGAGGGATGGGGCATGAGGGATGGGGCATGAGGGGTGGGGCATGAGGGATGGGGCATGAACACTCAGGAACTGTACGGGAAAGTCTTCCTTGAGCAAAGATTTCAGGGTGAGTAAAACATTTGTATTTATTTTCTAATTAACTCGTGCATTAACTGGGATCGGCCACGCCCACCTTTCTACCCACCTTTCTCCAGGTAGCTGTCAACCTGGAATTGTGTGTGTGTGTGTGTGTGTGTGCACGCGCGCGTGCGT
>NC_090918.1:3549549-3571800 GCF_040956055.1 Brachionichthys hirsutus | reverse complement strand
TTTATTAAAATTATAAATTTTAATTATAAATTATTACTAATCCCATCCCCCCACAGTTTTATTCACATGTGCCACTTCTCTTCTCCTACTTAACGCTGTAGACTTCAAGCAAGTTCATGCGATAATTATAGACAGAAATGTCTATCAACCGGGGTGAACGGAGAGAATAACCACGACGAGTAACGCGGAAACAGAGGGAGAATCGGAGGAACATTTGTGCAAGGAGCTGTAAGGAACCGCTACGGAACCACCACAGTGTGATCAATGACGAGACGGAGAGTGAGGACTGAACACAGGCTGATTCGGTGTCCTCGTCATCCTCATCCCATTGCATCATCTCTTTCCTTCGGATTCTGTGGGTGTAGCTCGGCCCACTTGAGTAGAGAAGAGAGAGTGCAGAGTAACCTGATCAGACTGCGTTCATCTCCTGTCTCCGTTTGTAACGTCTGTTCAGCAAACCAGAGCTTTGGAAACCGAAGCCCTTCGTTTGGGTGAATGCGAATCAAACCAGAGCTTTGGAACCGAAGCATTTCATTTGGGTGAATGCGAATCAAACCAGAGCTTTGGAACCAAGCCTTTCGTTTTGGGTGAATGCGAATCAAACCAGCTTTGGACCGAAGCCTTTCGTTTGGGTGAATGCGAATCAAACCAGAGCTTTGGAACCGAAGCCTTTCGTTGGGTGAATGCGAATCAACCAGAGATTTGGAACCGAAGCATTTCGTTTGGGTGAATGCGAATCAAACCAGAGCTTTGGAACCAAAGCCTTTCATTTGGGTGAATGCGAATCAAACCAGAGCTTTGGAACCAAAGCCTTTCATTTGGGTGAATGCGAATCAACCAGAGCTTTGGAACCAAAGCCTTTCGTTTGGGTGAATGCAAATCAAACCAGAGCTTTGGATCCGAAGCCCTTCGTTTGGGTGAATGCGAATCAAACCAGAGCTTTGGAGCCGAAGCCTTTCGTTTGGGTGAATGCGAATCAACATTTCCACCTGTCGAAATGATCTGGGCTTGTTAGAGAACTTAGATCAGAGTTGTGATCTACTGCTGATCTCTGGTCTGGGTTTGTGGGGCTCATCATCATGCCCCAGCTACCATTTCCTCAAACGTTTCCAGATTCATCACGACCGCTGGCGATCCATTAGACTGCTCGGCACTCTGTGAAGCAACGGTTGTTGATGAAATCAATAAATGTGATTGTCAGTGATCAGAATGCTAAGCTAACCCGACAAGCTGTAGCATGCGTTCCCATTCAACGCGGAGTAAAATTAAATAACGATTTTTCACAAGGCGTCAAATTAAAATCCCCCCCCCCCCCCCCCCCCCCCCCAGTTAAAATGTACGCTAATCCTAAAGGTTCGATCTTGATTCAATCAGGACGAATCGCATTAACCGATAAGATCAGAAGCATAAAAGGAACGGTCCTTTCTGGATTAACTTCACCACTGATAGAAAAAAAAAATCCTGAGACAAAGGAAGAGGCCAGAAATCGATGCCGTGGCTGCGCGGCCTGCCGGCAGCACTGCAGTCGGACCATGTATGGAAGACGGCAGGCGGGGGGAGGGGGGCTGCTTGGTCTCAGGGACGGAGCCCGATAGGGACTGGCAGCCGTCTGAGGGTGAGGGTGAGGCGTGAAATGAAGGGGTTCATCCCGTGAACTGAACACACCGGCTTTAGTCGGTGTGCAGGTCGCCTGAAGAAACAGAACCCACGGGTGCGGGAGGTTCTGTGGTGTAGCGGCAATCACGTCTGCTTTACACGCGGAAGGTCCTGGGTTCGAGCCCCGGTGGAGCCACTGCTTTTTGATCGGTTTCTGGGTTTTCCAAAAATCATTTGCAAATGAAAAGAAAACATCGTTTAAGTAGGCCATGCATACAGATCCAGCCAGACCCCGGACCCAGAACCTCTGGGCCCGAGGTACATCCTGGGTTCTCCTCATGTTCTCTGGTGATAGTATACTATCCGGCTGATGTCATTGATATATGGGATTGGAACAGTTTAGGCTTCTATCAAGGTATGGAGGAGTTTCAGTCAGTTCTACGTCTAAACCAAGATTCTTAATGTTTTTTTCTCTCATACTCTACTTTAAATCTCAGGCGTTTCACTTCTCCCTTCTTTCTGCAGAGGCACCGCAGCCTTTGCCAATCGTGTTTCCTTCGGTTCTGTCCGTTCCACGCTCGGATGGCTGCATTAATATTACTAGAAAGACAATCAGAGATTGCAGACCCCGCCCCCAAAAGACTATGGATCTTGTGAGACAGTAAACAGGGCTTCCGGATCAGAGGGGCCAAACCTGCTCTAGCTGGCTGCTCCGGACCGGAACGTACTACAAGACTCCTTCTGGACTCTTTTTCCCATCATGCCATTCGTGTCCCTCCCTCTTAAAGTGACAGTTTACAGCACAGGCACAATTCCAGATGGAAAAATAATTCTAGAATCTGGATACAGATCCGGATCAACGCCATTCTCGGGGAGGACCGAGCCACGGACAGAACCTTGCTTGTGTAAAAAATTTAGGTTACTAGTTTTCGAGTTATGCGCTCGGGACAGACAAACAAACAAACAAACAGACAGACAGACAAACGGACCCAATTGCAATACCCTCGCTTCCGCTTCGGCGAGGGTAACGAGCATCCCGCCGTGTCTTTGTGTTGGCGTTTGTTCAGTCCTGGCACCATCGTAATTTGATCTCCTCTCTGCTCTCTCCCTGCAGTTCGGCCTACGATGTCGTCTCACGGCAGAAAGTTGCGGTGAAGAAACTGTCCAGGCCTTTTCAATCTCTGATCCACAGCCGCCGCTCGTACCGGGAACTCCGGCTCCTCAAGCACATGAAACACGAGAATGTGAGTGCTCCTGTTTGCAACCCCCCCCCCCCCCCCGAGACAGGAAGACGCCGCTCCCTCCATCTTTCCGCTCTGGTATTGATTCGTCCTGTCTGTCTCCTCATCTGCAGGTAATAGGGCTGCTGGATGTTTTCTCACCTGCTGCTGCCTTAGAGGACTTCAACGAACTGTAAGTTTCACCCCCCCCCCGGCGCTTCCTGAAACATATACAGGCGACCACTTTCGCTTAAAGGGCACTGTTTGTCAGGAAAGAGCATGGCGGTGTTGGGGGGGGGAGTCAACCCTGTGGGAGCACAGGCTGGTAGAAATATCTGACCGTTGCCATGGTTGCATTGCTATGTTCTCCACCTCACTGGAACCCTACTAACGCCGCCTTCCCATCCCCCCATTCTCTTTTCCAGCTACCTGGTGACTAACCTGATGGGCGCAGACCTAAATAACATCGTTAAATTTCAGCGGCTGTCAGACGAGCACGTGCAGTTCTTAATTTACCAGCTTCTCCGTGGCCTCAAGGTAAGGAACGAGTGAAGAATGGACATCTGCGAGAAAAAGCACATTTGCCCCATGAGCCAGTTTCTAATGAACTTAAAACTTTGGGGTAAGGCTACGTTTTTTTTTTTTTTTACCCATTCTTTAGTTTGGCGCTCCTCTGGCCCGTAAAAGCAGGATTTCAATGTTGAATAAGGCTCGATTGAACTAAAGGAGCTAAATATTCCTTTGAGTTTGGCTTTCTTTGGGAATCCTGGCACGGTAACTGTGAACAGCCAGCCGGACCAGCTGCTTGGTCTTCCCAGTTACCACGGGGCAAACAAAGGCAGCCTCCCTTCACACGGGGGCAAAGACGGTGAACTGCATTATTGACCCCTGTCTCCCTTTATGTGTGCTCTCTCCTCCCCCCATCCCCCCCCCCGATCTCACCCCAACAGTACATCCATTCAGCCGGACTGATCCACCGAGTGAGTTCCTACTCTTTCATTTTCTCGTCATTTTGACCTTCAAGATTGAACAAAAACGAATAAAAAATGTTTTTAGGTCTTAGTTAAGATTTGATCATGAATATAAATTGACAGAATTATTATTATCGAAGCGATAGACTTGAAGCCGGATGTGGAGGGACGTGAAAAAGCAAGATGTATCAGAATGTTCTTTAAAAACACAGGCCGGGTAATTTATGCTGTCCTCTAGCCATTCCCATCCCGCTATCTTCAGATGCATTTTCATTCCATTCATTCTTCCTCCCCTCTTTGTCGCCGTCGCTCCCTTTCCCAGGACCTCAAGCCGAGTAATGTGGCAGTAAATGAGGACTGTGAGCTGAGGGTAAGTCTGAAGCCCACAAAGCCTCGCGCGAGTCCAACCGCTGATCGGCGACGTGACTCGTCGTCGTCGTCGTCCTCTCTTAAAGATACTCGACTTTGGGCTGGCCAGGCAGACGGATGACGAGATGACGGGCTACGTGGCGACACGCTGGTACCGGGCGCCGGAGATCATGCTGAACTGGATGCACTACAATCAGAACGGTGAGATGCCACCGATCTGGTGACGTCTCCTCTGTTTGTTTCAGAGACAAGCGCAGTAAATACCAGCCCGGGGGGGGGGGTTAAATGTCTGTTTCTGTTCCAGTTGATATCTGGTCAGTGGGATGCATTATGGGGGAGCTGCTGAAGGGGAAGGTCCTTTTTCCCGGCAGTGACTGTATCCTTCATAAGCATGCCAAGAGCAGCCCCCCCCATTATCAAGCTTCCATTACGTCTGAAGCACCCTGTGGACGCAGGCGGACCTTCCGGTCCTCAGCATGTCCGATGCTCAGTCTCCCTTAACTTCCTTTGTGACAAGATGATAAGATGAGCGAAGTTCGAGGGGAAGACTTCTCGCAAAAGTTACCCCGTCCTTAAGTCCCAATCAGATATCGATCAGCTGAAGAGAATCATGGAGGTGGTCGGAACGCCGTCGCCTGATTTGTTGAAGAAGATCTGCTCTGAGCACGTGAGAAACCCGAATGAATGGAGTGGATGAGGAGGGCGCTGAAGTGACGAGCGAATTCTGCGTGCCTCCCTGTTGACTCGTCGGCACACGGGCGTCGGAGCGACGGATCGCGGGCTCGCTGACGGCACGTTTCTGTCTGCAGGCGCAGAAGTACATCCAGTCTCTGGCCTTCATGCCCCAGCAGGACCTGGAGAAGATCTTCAGGGGAGCAAATCCGCTCGGTGGGTGACGCGCTGCAGATGTGATTATCAACTGAAAAGCGTTAAGAGGCTCCCAGAGCTCAAGTTGCCGTCTCCATTTTGGTCCTTTGGGGGGGGTAAATGTGCGTCTCTCTGCGTCTCTGTTAGCCATCGACCTGCTGAAGCGCATGCTGGTTCTGGACTGCGACGGGAGGATCTCAGCCAGCGAGGCGCTGTCCCACCCGTACTTCTCGCAGTATCACGATCCGGACGACGAGCCAGAGGCCCCGCCTTACGACCAAACCCTGGAGAGTAAAGACCGAACTCTGGAGGAATGGAAAGGTCAGCCTTCCTCCTCTCCGGAGGGGGGGTCGCGGTTTGTGGTTTGTTTAACGCCCCGATCCTGAGGTGACTCCCGGCGGAGCGTTTTATTTTATTTCCTTCACAGACCGAGGTTTTTTATTTTTATTTGCTAAGGCGCTTTGAATAAAATCCTCGCCATCTCTCTATCGGTTCTTCTGACATGTCCTTTTTTCCCCCCCCCCTCATCCTCATAGAGTTGGTGTTTGAAGAAGTTAACGGCCTCAAAGCCTCCGGCGGCAAGACTGACAGCCTTAAGGCGGAGCAGTAATCTCACGCCTGCTCCACCTCAGTCTGAACGTGAAGACCCGGGGGGGGGGGGGGGGGGGGGGGGGGCACACCGGCTGGACACAACTCTGTGCCTTTCAGGACCGGATGGATGGAGTCCTGCTTCTTCTTCTGCTCCCTCCGGCTACAGTCAGAGGGTTCGGATTCGAGCGCGACTCACAGGAAGTGAACCGTGTTTGCAGACGGAAAGAAGCGTGTTGAACGATGAAAAAAGGCACATTAGGATCACCAAAGCAATGGCAGAGTGCCTTCTGACCCCCCCCCCCGCACCCCACACCAAGGTTAGCAGCATTACCCCATCATAACGGTGTATTCCCGCATGCATTGTGTTATCAGAATCATTAACCGCCCCGTTGCTTCTGCCTCGCCGCTGCCAAAGAGTCGGAGGGCAGCGCCACCAGGAAACGGGAGCGCCTTCCAGCCCGTCTCATCCTCGTGATTTACAGATTGTAAAAAAAAAAAATCTAATCAAAAGAGCAAACAAATGAACGGCGTCCTCTCCGGCTTGCAGAGCAGCGAACTCGCCAGGTAATAAACACTGTTTAGCTGCTCCGTCTCTGCTTTGTGTTTACAGTCATTAACATTACGGGCATTTTCTAAACTGTGGTCAGACGGTGTGTAAATGTGACCGACATGTAATAAAACGTTGCACAACTATCGGCTCATCTGGTTGAAGTTTCCTAATCAATCCGGTTGACTTTCCATCCCTCGTGATCCCACAGTTTCCACCAACAACAGCAGATTGTACGTGTTCATTAATGCATCATCCGTTATAGATTGTTGGAAGAAGACACTCGGCTCCGGCATGGGATGAAACGGGAAAACCTTCCTCTGGACGGCTGAACTCCGTTAAGCCCGTGGACGAACTGCTGTTTTCTTCTTGTGTCACTTTCAAAGACGTGCAAATGAAACGGAGGTTCCTCTTCTTTATCCGCTCAAATTTAAATCGCCTTTGAGGAACTCACCCCTGTCATGGTACATAGTGTGCTGTGTGTGTCCTCTGGTGCAACATGTGTGTGTCCTCTGGTGCAAGCTGTGTGTGTCCTCTGGTGCAACGTGTGTGTCCTCTGGTGCACGCTGTGTGTGTCCCCTGGTGCAACATGTGTGTGTGTCCTCTGGTGCACGCTGTGTGTGTCCCCTGGTGCAACGTGTGTGTCCTCTGCATGGTGCACGCTGTGTGTGTCCTCTGGTGCAACATGTGTGTGTCCCCTGGTGCACGCTGTGTGTGTTCCCTGGTGCAACATGTGTGTGTGTCCTCTGGTGCACGCTGTGTGTGTCCCCTGGTGCAACATGTGTGTCCCCTGGTGCAACATGTGTGTGTGTCCTCTGGTGCAACATGTGTGTGTCCCCTGTTGCAACATGTGTGTGTCCCCTGGTGCAACACGTTGCATTTGCAGCCCCTCCTGTGTCAGAGCGACGGCGCTCTGTGCTTATGTGGATATTGATCTCTGTGGTGGACTTGAATATCAACTTGAATGTATCTATACTGTCCGTATCGTATACGCTGTCGTGTGTGAGTCGTCATTTAACAGATCGTCGGCTCTCAGTTTGATTCTAATGATTCGGCAGCAGAATAAACGACGTTATTTCTATTGGCTCTCTGCAGCATGACGTCATTATTGCGTTCAAACATTGGGCAAAGCAAAAAGAACAATGTGGCGATTTTCCTATTGCTTTACCAACATATGCTTTATTCTGAAATGTGATGTCAGGAATGCACCTCCAGGCCGGTTCCGTCCGAAGCCTGGGACAGCTGTGGAGGCCCCAGAGGTTCCTATCTAAAATCTAAAGTTTAGGGGGTTCTTTCTGCTGCAAGTGGCTTTTGTGTCATTCTGGTCAGAGTTGCAGAAACCACGCCCATCCCGCTGAAGGGCACTTTCGGGTAAATAGCCGAGGGGCAGATGTTTTGGGGTAATTATCCCCACATTGTAGACACGCCCACAGACTGCCCCTGGCGACCGGGACTAACAATGTGTGTGTGTGTGTGCGCGCGCGCGCTCCTGTGTCCGCTGGCTGCTCTTACGCACCAGCTGACCTGCGCGTCTCCAGTGGGAAATAAAATCTCCGTTTGCGCACATGAGAGAGACGCAACGGACCGGAGAACCGAGCAGACCCGCATCCCGAGCCGAGCCGAGCCGAGCCGAGCCGAGCCGAGTCGAGCCGAGCCGAGCCGAGCCGAGTCGGTAGGGCATGGCTGTGCGCTGCAGGACGGGGTTCTGCCGGCAGGAGGTCAACAGAACCGTGTGGGAGGTCCCGGAGAGGTACCGGGACCTGAAGCAGGTTGGGACCGGAGCCTACGGAACCGTGTGGTGAGTAAAGAACGTTTTTAAAATCTATCGAGCTGTTTTACTTTTTGCTTTAGGAGTTGCTTCCAACTCTCTCTAAAAACCACACTGAGGCGCTTTCCCTGCGTGTTTAGTGCGCGCAGCAGCAGCGTGCGCGCCCCCACACAGCTGGCTCTGCCGGGCCTCCGGGTGCATTGTCTCCCGTATAAAGGGTCAACAAAGAAAAACACCCCCAGTGGCATTGTCGGGAGAAGCCAGACATCCCGGCAGATTGTCTTCTTTAGTTTTTTTAATTAAAGTAAAAAGTTGAATTTACAGCATCAATATTCTCTTTAGATAACGCAGGCCATGAGAACAGAACATCTGCGGTGCTTTAAGCGTTTTCTTTCTCCCAGGATATATATATATATACATTATTTATTATAGCAGTATACGTAATATTCAGTATACGCTTCCTCGTCTGTGTTTTCCAGCTCAGCGTGGGATCGCCGGAACGGCACGCAAGTGGCCATCAAGAAACTCCATCGGCCCTTCCAGTCGAAGCTTTTTGCCAAAAGAGCCTACAGAGAGCTGCGACTGCTGAAACGCATGAAGCACGAGAACGTAGGAACGTACGACCGTAGGAAAGTAGGAACGTAGGACCGTAGGAACGCAGGAACGTAGGAACGTAGGAACGCAGGACCGTAGGAACGTAGGAACGCAGGAACGTAGGACCGTAGGACCGTAGGACCGTAGGAACGTACGACCGTAGGAACGTAGGAACGCAGGAACGTAGGAACGCAGGACCGTAGGAACGTAGGACCGTAGGAACGCAGGACCGTAGGAACGTAGGACCGTAGGAACGCAGGACCGATTTTTGCCGATACACGGCTTCTCTCAGATTAACCTGTGTCGTGCTTAGTACCCTCGCCGAAGGGGAGGCGAGGGTACTGCAATTGGGTCTGTTTGTCTGTTTGTCTGTCCGCGTGTATAACTCAAAAAGTAGTGACCCAATCGACTTGAAATTTTTACACAAGCAAGGTTCTGTCCGTGGCTCGGTCCTCCCCGAGAATGGCGCTGATCCGGATCTGGATTCTAGAAGTTTTTAAAGGATTCTTTAACATTGCGAGACAGGGCACTTTTTGACATTTTTCTTAATTTCTTCAAAACGCATGGCGGTATGGATCTGAAAACAAATCACACAAAAGTACTCCTTAAAGGTCTATGACCATGACTAATTTCGGCCGGATCCGGATCACAATCCGGATCCGAGAGCTAATTTTCGTTCTAACATCGGCATTTTTCAGGAGTCCATCCTGACCTCAATCTTGGAGCTAGAGACTTCACATTTGGTGTGCACACTCATAGTTCATTCTAGTTTCATATATGTTACAGTTGTAGTTCTATCTTTTCCCGTTCCGGAGCAGCAAGCTAGCGCAGGTTAAGCCCCTGTCATCCGGAAGCCCTGTTTACTGTCACAAGATTGAATAGTCTATTGGAGGCGACGGTCTGCAATCTCTGATTGTCTCTTATTTCCATTTGCGCTGCTCGCAGGCCAAAAACTACATCAGAAGTCTGCCAAAAGTGCCAAAAAAAGATCTGCGCTCTGTTTTCCCCGGAGCGAATTCAACCGGTACGTATGGGCGTCTTCCTCCGGTTCAACGACGGTGCGCCGAACTGTTGCGCTGATCTTTGACGTGTCAATCTGCAACGCCCAGGAGTGCGTGTCCTGGAGAAGATGCTGCTCCTGGACCCGGAGGAGAGGGCGAGCGCCGCCGAGGCTCTCCGGCTGCCCTTCTTCAGTGAGTTCAGAGACGCGGAGGAGGAGACGGAAGCTTTGCCTTATGATCAGACCATGGACAGCATGGACCTGCCGCTGGACCAGTGGAAGCGTAAGGGAGGCGGCCTCCGATTTAAGGCTGCTTTTACAGCAGGCCCACAGATATGTGCGATGTGAACAAAGTGGCATTTTCTGCCTGTGATTCTCACTCTCTCTGTGTGTATATATATTGTTTCTTAAGAGAGAGGATTTAGTTTGTTATGATTTGTGCCTTAAGCCGTGGGCCTTCTCACGATTTTATTATGCTCGCATAATGACAATAAAGTATCTTGAATCTTGAATCTTACAGTTCCTGCTCTTTGCCAGTAGAGGCCACTAGATCGCACTCGATGCTCCCCTTTAAAACTGGAGGTGCTGTTTTCTGTGGGTCCAGCGGGAAGGACGAGCCGCCGGCTGTAAAGGCAGAGGACAGGAATGTTCAGGAATGACACGTCGTCTCTGTTGTCTCTACTCTAATATGTACTGTTAGAGTGTAATTTTGTGTCATTTTGGTTGGGGGTGTGCCGCAGGATTTTGTAAATGTAAAAAATGTGCCGCGGCTCAAAAAAGGTTGGGAAACACTGCGCTAGACTAACACTTTTATTTTGAAACTTTCAGCGGAAGTTCCATCATTGTGATTGTGACTTCCGCTATTTAACGCCGGGCATTAGTGACGTCAGAAGTGCGTCTTGCACCGGACCGCACGGCCAGGTTTGGCATTTTCTAGCGTCGAAAGCGCTTAAAATGAGATAAGAGGAGTTAAAGGAGACCAAACGAATCCGAAGGCTTTGAAAAGGTAAAATGAATTTCCCGATTTATGACATTTTAACCGATTCACGCGCAATATAATATGCTAACGGTAGCTAGGCGCAGCTAGCTCGAGCAGCTTTTGTGTTTTCTCCAAATCCCTTTTTTCTGTTTTGTTCTCACGCCGATCCTAAATACCGCTCGTTTTCTGTGAGTGTCCCTTTGTTTCATGTCACATAAAAAAGACCGATGTGAGAAAGTAATAAGGCCAAAAGAAAAAAAAGGAACTCCTGTTCGTCAAATGACGATGAATTAACTTGTAGGAATGTTTATGGGATTCTGAGCCGCGAGAGAAATTAGACACCCTCAGGTGAGCTCTTTTGTTGAGCTGCACCCAGGTGTGGCTGGGGGGGGTAATGAGATGCAGTTTAGCATCTAACCGGAAGTGCAATTACGAGACAAATATTCAGGTTAAAAAGATTTTACACTTGTTACGTACACAGATTTGGTGTTAGGAAGATTCTACAATAATAATATACGGTGTCTTAATCCTCCTCCTCTGTTCAGAGATGGTTTCTCCAGAAATGGCTTCTTTAACTCCTCTTTAAGCCTGCGTGCGTGTGCGTTCGTGTGCGTGCGTGTGCGTGTGTGTGTGTGTGTGTGTGTGTGTGCGTGCGTGGAGCAAATGGCACAAACAACTTTCAGGTGACTTCAACCTTCCTCGGCTGGAGGCCCGGAACTCTTTTTGTTGTTGTTTTTGTCATTAGATGTTATTCTGTCTCTCTCACAGTCCTCAAAAATGCCGAGTCGACCTCTGACCCTGAAGGACGGCGATGGCAGGCGGCAGGGCTTGGGGGCGGCGACGGCGACGCCGCATCCGGCTCGGCCTTCGGCTGACGACGAGGCCGATGGCGGCGCGTCTGAAACGGGTTCGTTTTGATGGATGGAAAGTCCGTTTGAGAACTTCTGTTTCCACGCAGACCAGCTGAGCGAGGGAACTCGCTGCCTTTTTGTCGTCCTTCAGGAGTTTTGTCTCCGCCTGTGTCTCCTTGGAGTGTCTCCTCCGCAGCTTCCTCTCCTCCTCGCTCTATTGTCTACTCCCCTCTCCTCTCCTGTAGCCGTGCCCCCATGCTGCGGTTCTCGGCAGTTGCCATGGACGCGATATTTGAGTCGGCGAGGGGCGTAACTTGTTTGGGTCCCCTGAGGCCATTGAAGGACTGGACAGCCCCGCCTGGCCTGAACAACGACCACTGGTTGGTTGGCTCTAATATTAACCCTTATTAATATTCATGAGTATTAGTACGTCATAATACTGCACTTAGAGCATTAACTATAACTTTCCTTTCTCCTTGCAGCTATGTGCGTGCGCCTACACCCAGGTGAATACAAATATACCCTATTTTAATGTCTTATTTCTTTGTGCGTCATTTTTAATTGGTGTGCGGTTCGTGCATTTTAAGTAATTTATATCTCTGACGGCCCAGCTTCTCCCACCCGGTGACTTCAGAAGCAGCGGTCCAATCGCAGCTCCCGTTGCCTACGCCTCCCCCGGCGACGGTCTCTTCCTTCGCCGTCATCTTCAGCCGATGGACTATCTGCTCTGCTTTCCACGAGCCAATCGACAGCAGGCCCAGAGTTTCTCAGCACAAATGGAGAGGTGGATATTTTTTTTGTTGTTTCCTATTTTTTATTGTCAAGTCATTTTTACTCATAGTTTCCACTGATTGGATCTCTGCGTCCGTTTTATGTCAGCGAGCCAAACGCGTCTCACGGATTCGAATCCGGCGGGCATCACCGCGTGAAACGTTGCTCACGCCAATGGGACTGCCAAAGGTCAAAAGGTAGGTCGCGTGGGTGTGGAGGAAATGAACACAGTCATTTACAAACACATTGACCATATTCCAAAATCATCAGTAAACATTTTTTCAGGTGAAAGAAGAAAGAGTTCAGTCTGGAGGAGATTTATACGAACAAGAACTACAATTCCCCCTCAACCAACGGTAACCTTTAAAATGAATAATGCAAATCTCGCTGAATCTCCAGTCTTCTACCATGTTTTGTTTTTCACCCCACAGGAGTCTTGAAACAATATTTGAGGAGCCACGGGAGAAGAATGGAGCGCTGCTCCTGATT
Source organism: Brachionichthys hirsutus (assembly GCF_040956055.1). Classification (NCBI taxonomy): domain Eukaryota; kingdom Metazoa; phylum Chordata; class Actinopteri; order Lophiiformes; family Brachionichthyidae; genus Brachionichthys; species Brachionichthys hirsutus. The sequence goes on along the minus strand of NC_090918.1, from coordinate 3,559,187 downwards.
GGACGGCAGAAAAGACGGAGGGTTCTCCTTTTTCCTGACTTTACTCAGCCCCGGAAAAGGAAGAGACTGCAAGGTGGGTTGGGAAATGTATTGAGAGCATGATAAAGCGACGGTAGTCTCCTTCCTTTGTGTTATTTTGTATTTTATTTCTAACTACGCAGTTGTATTCATTATTACTACATAGAGGTAGCACTTCTCTTTTCATCATCTTGTTCTTCACACTTCTTTTTTCAGAATGTTTGTCGACTTCAGGGGCGGGACTTCCTGTTACCACGGTCCCCAGGAAGCGGAAAGCATCTCTCCGTCAGTGCAATGGCAGCGTCCCTCGTGGGGACGAGTCAGACGTGGATGCGATGCTGGTGGAGCGACTCAGGCTTGGATGTGTGATCTGTGACATCACATCCTGTCAGCGAGCCAAAGGCCAAATGAACACATGGGGTTTTTTTTGCAGTGTATTTGCTGTTTTATTTTTTACAGTGTTAGATGTGAAACGTGAACCAGATGGATAGAAATATAAATGTACATTTTCTTCGTATTGCTGATCTGATCTGCTCGGAAGAAAAGCCCATAACTGGCAGCTTATATTTTCAAGAGGTTTGTTAACATCAATACTCTATTAGTACTGGGGCAGTACTGAATGAGTACTACGGCAGTATTGTGTGAGTACTGGAGATCTAAAATATTTGGGCCTTTTTAAAATGTAATATATTTCAGCTGGCAAAATGTCTATATTTGGATTAATGCAATTTGTGTCTGCAGTTAGGTTTGTTGTTGATTATTTGTGGACATGGGATTAAAGTATGTATATTTACATTCAGATTGTCTGTGATGTCATCATTGGTGTTGAGAATTTGTTAATGACTGGTTATCAGCCGGTCGAGTTTACGCTGGCCTCACAGCCGGATGGTACTGGGTTCAGATCGCGTCTGCGTCGGGGTTCTCCTGTTTCCGCCCACCTCCAAAAACATGCAATTTAGGGGAATCGATTACTCCGAATTGTCCGTAGCGTATGAGTGCGTGCGTCGGTGTGCGCACGGGGGTGGGGGAATAGTTGGTAGCAATGTTGAAAAGTTGAAAATGCCCCGGCTTCAAATCCCACCACGGGAATGGGATAGAGAGGGGGTAGCAGGGTAGGCCCAGGGCCGCCTGGGCGGGGCGAAGTGGACCGGTCCAGTTCACCCCGCCCAGGCAAGGCCCCAGGCCTACCCTGCTACCCCCGCTCTACCCCACTCCCACAGCGGGACTCGAACCCAGGGCCTCCGACACGGCGGTTGGTAGCAATACCAACCACCCCCCAGTGCGGGGTAGGAAACTCGAGGCATTAACAAAGTCATACTTGTCGGATAATGAGGTGCTATTTCAGACCACAGCGTGTTGCACTGGAGCTGTGCTTTTTCCTTATGCAACGTCGTACTGCATTCTCGGTGGTGCAGTGGGTAGCACGCTTGACTCCCGGCCAGAAGGTCCTGGGTTCGAGACCAAGGCGTGCAGCATGTAGTTTTTTTTTTTACAAGAATTTGAGGTTTGTTGTTTGGTCCTCGGCAGCTGTGTTGGATCAGTCGTTCTTCGCCTCTGCACTTTGTGATGATGCTGGAGAGACACTGATTTTGGGTGTGAGAGTTATTATTGCGTGTGGATTTTGGTTCATGGGTTAATGTGGCTTCCAGTGTGTGTGTCTCTGGTTCAGCTTTTCCCAACTGGTGCGCCGCGAGAGATCGTCAGGTGTGCCGTGAGAAATTTTCAAAAAAAAAATATATATATATATATATTTTTTTTTATAATATCACGTAATTAACATTGTCGGGTGTCCGCGCTGTAATAAAGTGTGTGTGCCGCCCGTAGATCGCTCTTCAGACTTTGAAGTGAACGACAAGAGCTGGTTTCCGTCATTGTGAGCCAAAAAAAAAAAAAAAAAAGTCTGTTAAAGTCTAACGTGATTGGTCAAGATGTGTGTGTGGGCGTGTGCGTGCCCACAACGAGCAGGGGGTGGGGGGTGTTTACACAACGGGTTCTAAAATTTGATAGACGGGCCGGGCGAGGAACAGATGAATGGAGTGTTTGTGTGAGCTAATATAAATGATGTGTAAAAGCCATTACATGAAAGGATTTGGCATTTTACAGGTAGCATTACAGGGAAAAGGTCAAATGAAATAGGTTTAATTATAATACAATTTTATTTAATGATATAATTTGGACAAGTTTGGCGGGCCGGATTAAATAGCCCAACGGGCCACATATGGCCCGCGGGCCTGGGTTTGCCCATGCCTGGTCTAGCCCCATATGCCCAACGCCACATATATATATGTTTTTTTCACCGTGGACCAGCATTCCAAGAGCTTGAATTTTGATAGTTTATTCTGATAATGGGATACATTTCAAAAACGCAGGGCGAGGTCACATTCTGTAGCGCTCCAAGGTCAAAATGACAAGAATGAAAAGATGCAAGCAGCTGATTGAGATTTCTGCCCGGTCACCAGAAGTCAGGTTTGATGTTGAGTTAAAGATACTTCATAGTTCTGGTATTTATTTCATGTATTTCAGGTATTTTAAACTACTTGAAATGATGAATTTAATTAACTTCCAGGAAGCCCAGGGACCTGAAACTGGAGGAATGATGGTATCTCTGATTTACAGCGATACCATGCAACCTTTTCCTGATGTTTTTAGGGGCGCGTTCCATTTCGTGGTGACCTTTTCTTTCGTCCAGAATCCTCCTTTAGACAGAAGCTCAAGGTAAGGGGGGGCCGTGCTGATCCGTAAATCCTCCAGCCTCATCCTGCAGAGGAGACTCTCCATGGACTCCAATAAATCCGAGCTCTCAGTGTGATACCGTTTCAGACCAACATGGGTCACTGTATGAACGCGGCTCTGCAATCGATTCAAAGCAATGGCTTTTCTATTAGAGTGACAAAGAGGGCAGGCTGGTTCTCTCTCTCTCTCTCTGCTCTGCCTGCTGATGTTGACCGACTGGTTTCCTGCTGGCTGAACACTCGAGAGTTTCACGGCACAATGGATAACGCCTGCGTCTCTAAATGGGATGGAGCCAACCTCCTTCTGCTCTGGCTGCTGTTTCTAGCAGGTAAATACAAGAATGGTCCTTTTTCATTAAACACCGATCACAGTTTATTATAGTGTACTTATTATAGTGTACTTATTACAGCAGTAAGTTACTTTGTGTTTCTTATCCATTACACTGGCTGCTTCATTTGGATCAGCACCAGGACTTAATGAATCCTTTGAAGGTGTATTTTTGCCGATACACGGCTTCTCTCAGATTAACCTGTGTCGTGCTTATTACCCTCGCCGAAGGGGAGGCGAGGGTACTGCAATTGGGTTTGTTTGTCTGTTTGTCTGTCCGCGTGCATAACTCAAAAAGTAGTCACCCAATCGACTTGAAATTTTTACACAAGCAAGGTTCTGTCCGTGGCTCTGGATTCTAGAAGTTTTTAAAGGATTCTTTAACATTGCGAGACAGGGCACTTTTTGACATTTTTCTTAATTTCTTCAAAACGCATGGCGGTATGGATCTGAAAACAAATCACACAAAAGTACTCCTTAAAGGTCTATGACCATGACTAATTTCGGCCGGATCCGGATCACAATCCGGATCCGAGAGCTAATTTTCGTTCTAACATCGGCATTTTTCAGGAGTCCATCCTGACCTCAATTTTGGAGCTAGAGACTTCACATTTGGTGTGCACACTCATAGTTCATTCTAGTTTCATATATGTTACAGTTGTAGTTCTATCTTTTCCCGTTCCGGAGCAGCAAGCTAGCGCAGGTTAAGCCCCTGTCATCCGGAAGCCCTGTTTACTGTCACAAGATTGAATAGTCTATTGGAGGCGAGGGTCTGCAATCTCTGATTGTCTCTTATTTCCATTTGCGCTGCTCGCAGGCCAAAAACTACATCAGAAGTCTGCCAAAAGTGCCAAAAAAAGATCTGCGCTCTGTTTTCCCCGGAGCGAATTCAACCGGTACGTATGGGCGTCTTCCTCCGGTTCAACGACGGTGCGCCGAACTGTTGCGCTGATCTTTGACGTGTCAATGTGCAACGCCCAGGAGTGCGTGTCCTGGAGAAGATGCTGCTCCTGGACCCGGAGGAGAGGGCGAGCGCCGCCGAGGCTCTCCGGCTGCCCTTCTTCAGTGAGTTCAGAGACGCGGAAGCTTTGCCTTATGATCAGACCATGGACAGCATGGACCCGCCGCTGGACCAGTGGAAGCGTAAGGGAGGCGGCCTCCGATTTAAGGCTGCTTTTACAGCAGGCCCACAGATATGTGCGATGTGAACAAAGCGGCATTTTCTCGAGTTACAGTTCCTGCTCTTTGCCAGTAGAGGCCACTAGATCGCACTCGATGCTCCCCTTTAAAACTGGAGGTGCTGTTTTCTGTGGGTCCAGCGGGAAGGACGAGCCGCCGGCTGTAAAGGCAGAGGACAGGAATGTTCAGGAATGACACGTCGTCTCTGTTGTCTCTACGGCTAGACTAACACTTTTATTTTGAAACTTTCAGCGGAAGTTCCATCATTGTGATTGTGACTTCCGCTATTTAACGCCGGGCATTAGTGACGTCAGAAGTGCGTCTTGCACCGGACCGCACGGCCGGGTTTGGCATTTTCTAGCGTCGGAAGCGCTTAAAATGAGATAAGAGGAGTTAAAGGAGACCAAACGAATCCGAAGGCTTTGAAAAGGTAAAATGAATTTCCCGATTTATGACATTTTAACCGATTCACGCGCAATATAATATGCTAACGGTAGCTAGGCGCAGCTAGCTCGAGCAGCCTTTGTATTTTCTCCAAATCCCTTTTTTCTGTTTTGTTCTCACGCCGATCCTAAATACCGCTCGTTTTCTGTGAGTGTCCCTTTGTTTCATGTCACATAAAAAAAGACCGGTGTGAGAAAGTAATAAGGCCAAAAAAAAAAAAAGGAACTCCTGTTCGTCAAATGGCGATGAATTAACTCGTAGGAATGTTTATGGGATTCTGAGCCGCGAGAGAAATTAGACACCCTCAGGTGAGCTCTTTTGTTGAGCTGCACCCAGGTGTGGCTGGGGGGGGGGGTAATGAGATGCAGTTTAGCATCTAACCGGAAGTGCAATTACGAGACGAATATTCAGGTTAAAAAGATTTTACGCTTGTTACGTACACAGATTTGGTGTTAGGAAGATTCTACAATAATAATATACGGTGTCTTAATCCTCCTCCTCTGTTCAGAGATGGTTTCTCCAGAAATGGCTTCTTTAACTCCTCTTTGAGCGTGCGTGTGCGTGTGTGTGTGTGTGTGTGTGTGTGCGCGCGTGCGCGGAGCAAATGGCGCAAACAACTTTCAGGTGACTTCAACCTTCCTCGGCTGGAGGCCCGGAACTCTTTTTGTTGTTGTTTTTGTCATTGGATGTTATTCTGTCTCTCTCACAGTCCTCAAAAATGCCGAGTCGACCTCTGACCCTGAAGGACGGCGACGACGCCGCATCCAGCTCCTTACCTTCCGTTCTTCCTCCTGCTCCTCGGTCTTGCCCCGCCTCCTCTCAGCTCACCGCTCGGAGGTGCGCCGCCTCCTGCGAGGAGCGCTGGCTTCCCTCGGTCATCGTCTGGACTCTCTGGAGGGGAGCGTCGGAGCGAAGGAGAGGAAGAGGAGGACCAGGCAAAGAGAAGAGAAAGGAGGATCAGGCTGTTCTCCCGGTGAGATCGCCGTTGCCTCCATTATCGCCGGGGACTCGCCCGCGCCTCCACGCCGTTCTCACGGATTCGAATCCGGCGGGCATCACCGCGTGAAACGTTGCTCACGCCAATGGGACTGCCAAAGGTCAAAAGGTAGGTCGCGTGGGTGTGGAGGAAATGAACACAGTCATTTACAAACACATTGACCATATTCCAAAATCATCGGTAAACATTTTTTCAGGTGAAAGAAGAAAGAGTTCAGTCTGCAGGAGATTTATACGAACAAGAACTACAATTCCCCCTCAACCAGCAGGTAATGGTAACCTTTAAAATGAATAATGCAAATCTCGCTGAATCTCCAGTCTTCTACCGTGTTTTGTTTTTCACCCCACAGGAGTCTTGAGACAATATTTGAGGAGCCACGGGAGAAGAATGGAGCGCTGCTCCTGATTGGACGGCAGAAAAGACGGAGGGTTCTCCTTTTTCCTGACTTTACTCAGCCCCGGAAAAGGAAGAGACTGCAAGGTGGGTTGGGAAATGTATTGAGAGCATGATAAAGCGACGGTAGTCTCCTTCCTTTGTGTTATTTTGTATTTTATTTCTAACTACGCAGTTGTATTCATTATTACTGCATAGAGGTAGCACTTCTCTTTTCATCATCTTGTTCTTCACACTTCTTTTTTCAGAATGTTTGTCGACTTCAGGGGCGGGACTTCCTGTTACCATGGTCCCCAGGAAGCGGAAAGCATCTCTCCGTCAGTGCAGTGGCAGCGTCCCTCGTGGGGACGAGTCGGACGTGGATGCGATGCTGGTGGAGCGACTCAGGCTTGGATGTGTGATCTGTGACATCACATCCTGTCAGCAAACCAAAGGCCAAATGAACACATGGGGTTTTTTTGCAGTGTATTTGCTGTTTTATTTTTTACAGTGTTAGATGTGAAACGTGAACCAGATGGATAGAAATATAAATGTACATTTTCTTCGTATTGCTGATCTGATCTGCTCGGAAGAAAAGCCCATAACGGGCAGCTTATATTTTCAAGAGGTTTGTTAACATCAATACTCTATTGATGTACATTCAGTACTGCCCCAGTACTAATAGAGTACTACGGCAGTATTGTGTGAGTACTGGAGATCTAAAATATTTGGGCCTTTTTAAAATGTAATATATTTCAGCTGGCAAAATGTCTATATTTGGATCAATGCAATTTGTGTCTGCAGTTAGGTTTGTTGTTGATTATTTGTGGACATGAGATTAAAGTATGTATATTTACATTCAGATTGTCTGTGATGTCATCATTGGTGTTGAGAATTTGTTAACGACTGGTTATCAGCTGGTCGAGTTTACGCTGGCCTCACAGCCAGATGGTACTGGGTTCAAATCGCGTCTGCGTCGGGGTTCTCCTGTTTCCGCCCACCTCCAAAAACATGCGATTCAGGGGAATCGATTACTCCGAATTGTCCGTAGTGTATGAGTGCGTGCGTCGGTGTGTGCACGGGGGTGGGGGAATAGTTGGTAGCAATGTTGAAAAGTTGAAAGTACCCCGGCTTCAAATCCCACCACGGGAATGGGATAGAGAGGGGGTAGCAGGGTGGGCCCAGGGCCGCCTGGGCAGGGTGAAGTGGACCGGTCCAGTTCACCCCGCCCAGGCAAGGCCCCAGGCCTACCCTGCTACCCCCACTCTACCCCACTCCCACAGCGGGACTCGAACCCGGGGCCTCCGACACGGTGGCTGGTAGCAATACCAACCACCCCCCAGTGCGGGGTAGGAAACTCGAGGCATTAACAAAGTCATACTTGTCGGATAATGAGGTGCTATTTCAGACCACAGCGTGTTGCACTGGAGCTGTGCTTTTTCCTTATGTGACATCGTACTGCATTCTCGGTGGTGCAGTGGGTAGCACGCTTGACTCCCAGCCAGAAGGTCCTGGGTTCGAGACCGAGGCGTGCGGCACGCAGTTTTTTTTTTTACAAGAATTTGAGGTTTGTTGTTTGGTCCTCGGCAGCTGTGTTGGATCAGTCGTTCTTCGCCTCTGCACTTTGTGATGATGCTGGAGAGACACTGATTTCTGGTGTGAGAGTTATTATTGCGTGTGGATTTTGGTTCATGGGTTAATGTGGCTTCCAGTGTGTGTGTCTCTGGTTCAGCTTTTCCCAACTGGTGCGCCGCGAGAGATCGTCAGGTGTGCCGTGAGAAATTTTCCAAAAAAATATATATATATATATTTTATTTTTTATAATATCACGTAATTAACATTGTCGGGTGTCCGCGCTGTAATAAAGTGTGTGTGCCGCCCGTAGATCGCTCTTCAGACTTTGAAGTGAACGACAAGAGCTGGTTTCCGTCATTGTGAGCCAAAAAAAAAAAAAGTCTGTTAAAGTCTAACGTGATTGGTCGAGATGTGTGTGTGGGCGTGTGCGTGTCCACAACGAGCAGGGGGTGGGGGGTGTTTACACAACGGGTTCTAAAATTTGATAGACGGGCCGGGCGAGGAACAGATGAATGGAGTGTTTGTGTGAGCTAATATAAATGATGTGTAAAAGCCATTACATGAAAGGATTTGGCATTTTACAGGTAGCATTACAGGGAAAAGGTCAAATGAAATAGGTCTAATTATAATACAATTTTATTTAATGATATAATTTGGACAAGTTTGGCGGGCCGGATTAAATAGCCCAGCGGGCCACATATGGCCCGCGGGCCTGGGTTTGCCCATACCTGGTCTAGCCCCATATGCCCAACGCCACATATATATATGTTTTTCCAAGAGCATTCCAAGAGCTTGAATTTTGATAGTTTATTCTGATAATGGGATACATTTCAAAAACGCAGGGCGAGGACACATTCTGTAGCGCTCCAAGGTCAAAATGACAAGAATGAAAAGATGCAAGCAGCTGATTGAGATTTCTGCCCGGTCACCAGAAGTCAGGTTTGATGTTGAGTTAAAGATACTTCATAGTTCTGGTATTTATTTCATGTATTTCATGTATTTTAAACTACTTGAAATGATGAATTTAATTAACTTCCAGGAAGCCCAGGGACCTGAAACTGGAGGAATGATGGTATCTCTGATTTACAGCGATACCATGCAACCTTTTCCTGATGTTTTTAGGGGCGCGTTCCATTTCGTAGTGACCTTTTCTTTCGTCCAGAATCCTCCTTTAGACAGAAGCTCAAGGTAAGGGGGGCCGTGCTGATCCGTAAATCCTCCAGCCTCATCCTGCAGAGGAGACTCTCCATGGACTCCAATAAATCCAATAAATCCGAGCTCTCAGTGTGATACCGTTTCAGACCAACATGGGTCACTGTATGAACGCGGCTCTGCAATCGATTCAAAGCAATGGCTTTTCTATTAGAGTGACAAAGAGGGCAGGCTGGTTCTCTCTCTCTCTCTCTGCTCTGCCTGCTGATGTTGACCGACTGGTTTCCTGCTGGCTGAACACTCGAGAGTTTCACGGCACAATGGATAACGCCTGCGTCTCTAAATGGGATGGAGCCAACCTCCTTCTGCTCTGGCTGCTGTTTCTAGCAGGTAAATACAAGAATGGTCCTTTTTCATTAAACACCGATCACAGTTTATTATAGTGTACTTATTACAGCAGTAAGTTACTTTGTGTTTCTTATCCATTACACTTCAGACATGAATATAATTTTTATTAGTTACTTTGCAGATTTCTTATGGCAAAATATCAACTTTTAAAATATGACTCTCTTCTTTCATAGACCCCCAGCTGGGGAAAATGTCATGTCTGTAGCAACTTTAGAAACATATTTACCAAGAAAAATGGTGACGTGTTCAATATTTATTCTACCCACTGCGTGCATACACACACACACACACACACACACACATATATATTTATAATCATCACTTGGCAGAAATCTTTATCAGAAATGATTATAAATAGCAAATAATGATGGTTTTAATACTTTTTTTAAATTCTGTTTTTAGTCTTAATGTGCCATTTTTATTTTGCTGTTTT